>NW_028142263.1:0-108122 GCF_055691185.1 Crinia signifera | reverse complement strand
ATAAAAGCCTGTTAAGAATGGGACAGTATATATAGTGCTGCGGAGCAGCCTTGCCTGTTCCTGCAGCAGCTTTTTCAGACAGAGGAAGAACTTCCTGTGAGTATGTTCCTTTTCTTCCCTGTCTATACTCCTCCCACAGCTCTGATAGGCCTTGTGCCCATCCTATTAGCATATCAGCTGACCTTCCAGCGTAACCTGGGGAACCATCAGGGGTTTATGCTCACTCAGTGCTTAATCAGCATTCGTGGTTCTTTAGCTCCACCTGTGGATCTTTTAAAATGTGTCTGAATAATGAGTGCACCTGCTGGGTGACCTGGAAAACGTGCACTGTTGGGGGTACTTGAGGACCACGGTTGGGAACCACTGCCCTAGAATGTCATGTGCATGATCTAGGGATCCATCGTCTTGGACAGAGATAAAAGAAGAAGATTAAGAAGCATTTAGAGCAGTTTCTGTTGTTTTACAGCTGCGCTAGCATAATGCCGGGAGATGATTGCTTGGTTCTTTGTCAATATCCTCTCTGGGAGAAGCAACCGCAGGCCGCTTTCAGGGGGTGTGGCGGAACAGACTCAACATTAGACCCCGCCCCCAGCCAACTTATACTGTAATTTGGCTTCTAATTGTGGTTTTACCTAACATTTACTGACTACCGGTACTCTGACAAGGGAGCGAGCGCAAAGAAGCCCCGTGCAGGTTCGGTGGCTCATCGGGCATTTAGCAGTCGGGATTCCAATGTCGGTATAGTGACTGTCCGGGGGCATCCGGCTCTTGTTATCATCTTTGTGCTTAATTCAATCTTATCCTCATGTATGTAACCCGAGAATGGGAGGTTTATCAGCTGCATCATTATTTCTCTTTCCTCCACTAGGTGACACTGGAGAGTTACAGTGGGGAATAGAAGGGCGACCACAGAGAGCTTGGGCACTTTAGAATAAATTAACAGTGACTAACTCCTCCCCTTCTACTTCCTCTCCTAGGCAGTCTTAGCATGTGCCCTGCGGGAACTGGGCACATTGTTAGCTCACTCTTGGGCTTTTCAAATTTTTTCTTTATTTTTCCGGATTTTTAAGATCTACACAGGCAGATAGTCCCTGTCCCTATCTGCCTGCGACGAGGGCGCTGTTGAGGGACCGGTTGCAGCTGCTTGCAGCTTGCCTCCGGAACCTGGCTGACAGAACCACCGTTCCGGGGTCCCCGTCGCCGCTGCATGCAGCGCGCCACGCGGACTGCAAGCCTCGGCGCGTACAGCAGCTACAGGGGTAATTATGCCCCCGGGTCCCTGTTAGCAGGGAACCAGGTGGGATTGCTCTAAAAGCGCATCTCAGTACTTTGAGAGTACAGCGCGGCTCAGTTCTGTGAGAGTACAGCGCGGTCAGACAGGCAGGTAGCACCCTGCCCTACCTGCCTGCAAGGGGACCACTGTACCAGAGAATCCGGTCGCCGCTGCATGCAGCGTGCCTCGCGGACTTCCTTCAGCCACAAGCATGGCAGGGATACGTATACCCTGGCTCCCCACTAGCGGGGTAGCCAGGTAGATGCATTGGCGGTTTATCCAGCTGCAACTATAGCATAATAATAGAGTACAGTATTTTATTTTCTTTGTATACTCTATTATTATGCTATAGTGGCAGCTGGATACCAGCATTAAGATCTCCAAGGGATCCATTTGCACACTTTTGTACAGTTTGTCAGTAAGACCGCTATCCGGAGTGAAAACTTACATTCACTATCCATTTACCTAAGGGTATGTACATTCTCAGTATTGAAAAAGTAACTACTTAATTGTGTATATACTAAATTAGTAATATGGCCTTTCTCCACCACCTAGAAAGTTACCCCTGAGGAAGTCATTTTTTTTGACGAAACGCCTTGGGAGTTTTTTCCTGATTATATCGATTCGACCAACTGACTGCATACAAGCAAAAATGTTTTTACTTTGTTTTTAAATTAATTGTATTAAATACTGTTGTACAGTGACCTGTCGATATATTTTCTTGATCCTTCTGGTGGTGGATCTCCATAAAATAGTGGCGCGCTCTGTCTTCTATCTTTTTTCTTCTATTCCCCACTTCCCCCGCTAACAGGGGGGACTGACAGAGTGCTGCCCAATCTACTTTATCTAGCGCATTGAAAGGGTACCCCACTCTTTGTTCCATATATATATATATATATATATATATATATATAAATCCGGAAGGGCCGTCACTCTGGACTGAAGTGAGCTGAGATGTGTAGCTTGCCCCGGTGCCAGCTTGCAGAGGGCAGCCACAATGAACTGCCCACAGAATACAATGACGAAATGAATGGGCACTCGAGGACTCACAAATGCTGGTGAAATCAAAAGGCCGTGTTTATTCCATAAGTGGTCTTACAGGCGTCAACGTTTCGGGGGCCGGACCCCCGTCGTCAGGACAAAATGCAGACAGGGTGAAGTACAGAATAAAGTGCAAGTGCATGGGTATTTACCCCCTCCCTGTAGCCGTCCCCCACGAGCATCCACGGGCCGGTTTCCGGAGTCCTGCGCACAGCAGTGACGTCACCACGTTCGGCGGCGTCCAGCTGACCGCGCGTCATCACGGTCGTCATCCCGCGGTGACGTGGGTGGGCTGGGAAAGAGATTGCAGCTCACATTAGCATGAATACAAGTATCGTGCTACAGAAGTCATAAAGCAACAAAGGCATCCATACATACACAAAACTTCAGAGGATGCAAGTGAATAAAAAATGCAAAAAAACAAGTGGACATGACCATATTATGACTACATAGTGACATCTAGTGGCTAAAAATGAGAAGACATATATAATAAAAAACGAACATTTAAAAAGTGTATACGTATAAAAAGATAACTGCGTGCGGTCCCGAATTGGAGCCGTACTGGGCAAAAGTCAAAGTGCATATGCTGGGTGAGGTGCAAACCCTATGGCGTGAGTGGTTTAAATGCAGGGAGAAATACTGAGTCCCTGCTGGGTATCTATAATAAGCAAAAACAGCCCTGTGTGGGGTGATGCAGCCAGCATCACTGTATGCGCATAGCACCAGAAGCCAGAAATTGCAACAACAGAATGCCAGCATCTTGTATATTATATGTTATCCTGGTGTGTCACCTGGACACCGATAAGCCTGGGGGACTGGTGTCACACAGTGGGATGACAAGTACCTTTAACAAGGGGGAGAGAAAAGGAAGAAGGAAGACATGATTGTGTGTTAGTGGACCAAAATGGTTACAAAAAATTATGTAGGCCAAGTGTGTCATTAAGGCCTTTAGGGTGTAGTGTGTCCATTTTGTAAATCCACTTGGACTCAAGCTGCAGAAGCTGTTTGGAACGGTTGCCACCCCGTATGTGTGCCGGCACGTGGTCTATGATCTTATATTTGATCATTGCCATGTTATGTTTGGCCTTGGCGAAATGCCTGGTCACTGGTTGCTCCCCTGAGCCAGAATGAAGGGCTGCCCGTATGGCACAATCGGTCTTGCCGATGTAATGTATTCCACATGGACAATAAATGATGTAGATAACAAATTTAGTCGTGCACGTGAGGGGCCATCTGATTTAAATTTTTTTTACCCATATAGAGATGTGCAACTTCGGTGCAAGCTGTCATGAAGCTGCATGTTGTGCAGCCTAGGCATCGGTAACAGCCCATTCTGGTGGGTCTGATTTGTCTAGAAGGGGTGTCAAAATTTGTAATCTCGGTCTTGACCAATAGGTCCTTCAAGTTTGGGCCGCGCTTGTAGCTCGGCATCAGCTTGGTGTCTTTGAACACCGGTAGCTCGGGATCCGAACGCACAATTTCCCACCAGTTTTTTACTCTGCTGGTGGTTTCTCGGCTGGCAGAGCTAAAGTCATTAACCCATGGAATACATGGCTTTATGACTTTAGGTGTTGCACCTGTGATAAGAGTGGTGCGCTCACACGCCAGAGCCCTGGCCTTGGCTTTAAGTAGGCCCTGTCTGGGGTAGCCTCTGTCCTCGAACTTCTGCTGCATGATGTCCAGTTGGTGATGGGTTTCAGAGTCGGTATCAGTGATCCTGCATACTCTCAAAAACTGAGTATGGGAGACTCTCCACCGTGTTGCGTGGGTGCGAGCTGTTGTGTCTAAGTATAGTATTGCGATCTGTCGGTTTGACATACAAAGAAGTGTGTGTAAATCCCAAAAATACAAATGTGTAAAAAATAGGCGTATTTCTGCCTACGAATACACCTATTTTTTACTAATCCATTTTGGTACATTTCCCCCGATGTATACATAGTATATATATATACACGCTATACTGCTGTTCTGTTCTCAAAGACAACATGAAGCATACTGTATATATCACTTGTGGAGCCGATATTTATGGTACAACACGCCCCTGTAATTCTCACATTCAAAGAGATCCCACAGCACATCTCCCCCATGTGTTAGAGCCTGACATCTCCGATTTACAAACATGATCATTAGCGATCAGTTTGACCATGTTATTATTGTATACAGAGATCCATATGTAACACACCCGTCCGGATCCCTGTGTTAACACCATACAATTGTCACGCTAGATGCGGTGACATCTCCTTCACATCACTTCTTAAACATTGCTCGGGCAGTAGTCCCGTGGCATCTGAAATTTACACTTCAAACTTGCACCATTTTTTAACATTGTTTTACTGTTTTAATGTAGGTTATTTATGTGCCATTTATGTGTTGTTATAGGCAGAAGCCAAACCCGGATCCTGGAGCGGAGGTTGTCATACAGAAGTGGGCGATACGGTGGGGTCACCATAGCAACCCATCTACAACAGAGGGGAGCGTGATGATGCAGTGAGGCTCCGCCCACTGACATCCGCCCGCACCGGAAGCCGCACTGGACGCAACCGGGACGCTCCACGTACGGGAATGGTGAGTATGCACATGCTGTATGTATTTAAATGTTTGCTGTGTCACCCGCACGCGTTGTACACCTTGACAAAGGGGTATCCAGTCCCCGAAACGTCGGTCACCTCCAATAAACACATTGTTAAGCCCACGGAGTGCCGCTGCCTGCTTGGATAATTCCTTAGATAGATAGATAGATACCAAAAAGAACCCCCACTGGGGGAATAAACAGCACTCACCAGTCTGTAGTTCAATGGAGGTACAACCAGGAGGTAATCCAAAGTTTATTTTCTGCAAGAGAGATCTTCTGACGTTTCGGTCCCCGCTGGTACCTTTATCAAGGCAGCCACTGTGTCAAATAGTCGCAACTTAAATCTGTGTGGGAAGGGGGATATATAGCCTTTGAGTATAAAGAAATATAAAAATATATGATACAGCCAGTACAGGATATGGCGGGTGAGCCAGTGAGAGGGACTATAGAGAGGTAGGGCAGGGGGATCAGAGGCGGTCCTGCAGCGATGCATAACCCCACAACAGAGAGAGCCGGCACCGGGAAGGGTGATCCCTGGAGAGGACAAGGGCCTGTGCAGTGCTGTGAGCTGCTGACCTGTAAGGAGCGGAGGCTGCGCAGCTGTGAGACCAGGAATGGCGCCAGGAGAGCCAGGCTCCTCCAAGTCCCCTACTGCTGCCACCTGCCAGAGGGAAGGGAACCGCGCTGCCCCCACTAGCTGCCAACCACAGGAGGAGCCCCAAACCCAGAGAGAACAGAATGATGTGTGCTGCCGAGGTGTCCTACATAGTGCCTGCCTGTGGAGGAGCCGAGAGGGTGAAGACTAGAACCTCAAGGAAGAAGGTGCTGAGGGGGTAAATTACCTGGGAGCACACCCAGCCGGAGGATTCTCCTGAAGTTGCTCCGAAGAAGATAGAGGACGCAGCAAGTGGAGACCAAGGTGCGCAGGCACCGCGGAGGACACCCGCTCTCGAGGAACCAGGACTGGAGGACATGCAAAGGACCCCTAGCTGGAGACCTGTAGAAGCCCCCTCAGTGGTGTGGAGCTGCCCCTAGAGATGCCTGCCCGAAAGTAAGTTAAGAACACGATGTAACATCAAGGACAGGAGCTGCTCAGAGGACAGGTGACAGCCCAGCGGAGGAGAGGATAGAGGAGGATCCCCAGCCTGATAGGAGCCGGGGGTGGAAGCAGAGGCCGACCCAGAACAGCACAACAGGCGGAGCAGAGGACGACCCAGCACCTACTGCTGCAGGAGCTGAGGACACGGGACACAAGGCAGACGTCAGGCTCATGGCAGATGCTGTGCGGCTGTGGTACAGGTATATGTGCGCTGTTGTTTATGCTGGGCGTTATGGGTAATAGAGGAGGTTTCTTTTTTAGGATGTCGGTATGTGGTAGACTTGCTATGTATAGGATGTGTAGTATGCTAGGGTTTGTGGTTATAGTGGATGTATTTGTGTATGCAGGGCACCATTTGCGGATGTACTAAAAGGATGATCACAAAAAGGGATGATCGGGATGATTGCCTGCAGTTCCTATTCGCACCACTAGATGTCACAATTTTTTTTACTTCAACTGAGAATTTGTATGTTGGACACTGGTTGTGTATCCTGGACAGTCGGTAGAATAGGTAATCAGCGCTCAGTATCATTCTGTGGAGTTTTCGTAGCTTCTTAAAAGAAGCTGTAAGCGCTGCACAGGGAGGCCAGGCAGTATCTCCCCTGTGCACAGTGAGCTGACAGGACGCGCTTCTGTCAGCTCCTGCTGTGCTAGCAGTGTGAGGATTCACTAATGAGAATCCTCACACTGTGCCTACCTAGCTAGTGTAAAAGTTAATAAAATAATAAAAACCCTAACTAACTCTACTCCTTCGGCTGCTCCGGCAGCCCTTTAGAATAGCACCCACTCCAGTGGGCACCTAACACGAACTGAGGAGTCTGGGATGCAGTAGGGGAGGAGCCTACCCTCCAAAAGCTTTAGGATAGGTGCCTGGCTCCTGCGGACCCTCCTACATCCCAATGTGAAGCTGTGTCACCAGGACCATTGAAAGAGAAAAGTATGTGCTGCACATACTTTTTGTACTTGCTTTTCATCGCATTGTATGCACAACGCATGTACAAGGATGAATGCGATGCGTGCTATTTAAGCTCAAAATGCACGCCCGCATCGAGACGTGTATGGGCACCTTAAGTCAGAGAGAACCTGAGAATTCTGACTGGGAAGTGCAATTAACAGGTCAGATGTGGACTGCTGCTTTGAAGTTGGATATCTCCATTTCCCCAGGGCCGATTTTAAAAATTCTGGTATCCCTGGAAAAAGGGGATCCTCAGCTATCAGAGTATGGCCCTTATACACCTGGGGCCCCAGAGCAAGTGCCCATTAAGCCCATACAAAAAGACCGCCCTGGTCCCGGTTCGCTGACGTCATCCGGGGGCGATTATGCTTTGTACACACGGGGGCGATAGGGGCTGAAATAGCTGGGAATATGGTTGCTGAGCGACCATATTGCCAGTGATTGGAGTGTGCACCAGCGATAAATCGCCGGGTGCGCGCTCCCGTTTTCACAAAACGGGACACTGGGCAATATGATTGCTGATATGATTGCTAGCAATATATTGCCAGCGATCATATTGCCCCGTGTGTACGCACCTTTATTCCTAACAATTTTGCTGCACCCGTCATCTTGAAACGTGCACATGTCCCTTTGTTGATGAATTTACAAGACTGCCTAATTAGAGCAATAATTGATATTTGCGTGGAGATTAATAACAGTATTACAGACACACATGCTATGACCGATAACACACACGTAACAGACTTATTTTATTTTTTTTTCTAATGCACTTTATTTCACATTTATCACTTTTCACTTATGTTTTTAATATTTCGCTGTCCTTAATAAATGATTCAATAAACATCATGTTTTAGCCAATTCTCTGTTTCTTGGGTCACTTTATTAATGTACCTATAACATTAATCAGAACATTAATATATGCTAACCTAGATTGCCCCTTGTAGGAATACTTTATCTTTCTTTGCTTCCAAGTCTAATACATATTCCTGGGTGCGCCTCCCCCATTACCAATTTATACTTAATATAGTAATGCAGGGGTGAGATAGCTATACCAATTACAGGCCGTTCGGATTGATAGCCTCTATCTATTAACCTGTATCAGCGATATCAGATGGTCGACAGTCATCAGGTCGACATACTGCAAAGTCGACATGGGTCTAGGTCGACAGGTCATTAGGTCAACATGGTCTAGGTCGACTGGGTTTTTCACTGGATTTTTGGGGGGGTTTTTGAGCCGACATGTGCCGACAGGCGGAATTTCATGCCCTACCATCCACTAGGGCAGGCGTTCCCAACCACGGTCCTCAAGGCACACCAACAGTGCAGGTTTTAGTGATATCCAGGCTTCAGCACAGATGGATTAATCCAAATCACAGGTACTAATTAAGTCACCTGTGCTCAAGCCTGGATATCATTAAAACCTGTACTGTTGGTGTGCCTTGAGGACCGTGGTTGAGAACGCCTGCACTAGGGTGTGGTGGGAGAATAACATAGAGTGCCAAGCACAGCCAGACATGCGAGGCGATGCGGTGCACTTAATCCTGTGTCCATGTTGACTGTGTCGGCATTCGGGTAAAAAAAAAGGTACAAAACCCCATGTTGAGCTAGACCATTTTGACCTAATGCTTTTTTGGACCAAATGACCTGTTGACCTTGACCCATGTCGACCTTGCAGTATGTTGACCTAATGACTGTCGACAATCTTTCGGTCGACCATATGATCCTTACCTGTTTCAGCAAGGGGTGTGAGGCCAATTTCTCTCTTTCTCTCCAGGGAATGGAGAAATATCTGTGTTTAGAGCCAGACTAGAATCACGTCTGCCCGCAGACAATAGATCGGGTATCATTTTTTTATTTTTTTTTATGTATGTTTGACAAAGGCCATACACTTCACTGGAGGCGAAGATCCGCAGACGAAGGCCAGAGCATACAGCTAATTGCTGCCGATCCTACTATTAAAAAAGAAAAAGGAATGTATTGTATACACAGAACATCGAACATGCCTTCCAACTTTTACCAATAGATCAGTGGGACCTGCATGCAGCTGGCCCTGGAAAGGGGCGGGGCTATGTGCAACGGGGGCGGGACCGGGCATCGAGGCCCCGGGTTTTCCATCCTCTTTGCCAGCGTACCCAGCCCCGTCTCTCCTTGCTGCGCACGGCACCTATCCAGCAATCACCGGCTGCTCCACAAAGCAGAGCAGCCATGATCACCTCCCCTCAAGGGACATCAGGGCAGGCTCCAAATAGCGGGACCATACCACTGTAATCAGGACAGTTGGGAGGAATGCTATAAATACATTATCATGTAGCGCCTATTATTCCTGTTGTCCGACTCTACCTGTATGACTACATGTGAAGGAAAACACAGAGGCTGCTTCTTTTGCCCAACGTTTGGGAATTTATGATATTTTAGTTTTCGGAACTTGTCTCCTGTCCTACATAACAGTTTATAGACGCTGTGACCAGGGGTGAGGGTCATTAAGTCGACAGTAATTAGATCTTTTGGTCGGCAGTGAAAAGGTCTACATATGAAAAAGATCGACCTGGTTTAAATTGACGCTGAAAACGGTCGACACAATCCAAAAGGCTGCATGAAAAAGGTCAACACAGGAATAGGTCGACATGAGTTATTAAAGAAAATTGTGTATGTGGAAATCTGCTGACACGGGCACTGTATAAGTGTACAGCGACACGGACACACAGCTCCAATTTCTATTCACTTTTTTCTTAATGCACTTTTTTAATTTTAACCTATTTTGCTGTTTTGTGCCAATGAATAAACTGTATATTTAGAACAATTGGTCTGTACACAGACTCCGTCCTGCCCCCACTTAAAGTTATTCCTCCTGGTTATATATGGTGGCTAATTATTAATATTATGTTGTTTGAGCAGAAAATATTGTGGTATCAGTGGATGAGTCAAAAACTCAGGCTGCTCCCGGATCCGAAGGCGCTATACCCCACGCCCCTGAAACAGCAGACACTGGAGGAGGATTCGAACCCGTGGTGGCTCAGCCTGAGTGGCTGTCCCAGACGCTGAACTAACGGTACACGCCACTGTACCAGCCACTCATACACGGACTGTTCGTGTATCTCGTAGCTACAATGCAGTGACGTCATTCACGCTGTGCCGCACCATCGCCACCTATTGGCAGCTGCTGGAACTACACCTGGCACATAATGCATCGTCATCACTGCTGCTCCCCCTACATGAGCACTCTGCCGGCTGTTCTGATGGAGACAGTCACTGACTGGGACGCCATGCCCCTGCGTAGAAGAAGCGGCTGGTAAGTGCACATGTGCAGAACACCCCCTGAACACCAACCTGTGGGTGAGGACTGGAGCTCAGTCTGTATGACGGCAACAAATGAGGAGCTGCCGGGCCGCGAGCACCGATTGGCTCGCAAGTCATTTGAAATAGCCGCACCACGGATGTTCTGAGACATCCGGGTTTCCCACCGCTCTGCCCTGCTGTCTCCTTTCCCACACAGTGCACAGCTCTGGCACTGGGCATGTTACCCCTGGCACTGAGAATGTAATACCTGGCAATGAGCATGTATGTAAGCGGCACTTATGTGGCATAATAAAAAATGGGCATTACCATGTTTGGCATATTGTCAAATGGGCATTACCGTGTTTGGCATATAGTATAATGGACATTACGGTGTGTGGCATAATGTGTAATTTGCATTACTGTGTGCATTTCTGTGTCCCTGACCCATAAAGCCATGCCCTAAAATTTTTGGCACAAAATGTTCAGTTTTTATTAGGTGTTGGGTTGTTTTGCACTGTGGGGCATCATTTGAATCAGGGGTGGTATTATGTGGCCACATTATTCTTTTCCTGACAGTGTGGCTGTGACATAATTGGGGGGGGGGGGGGGAAGAGTCAGGGAAGCAAATTTCTCCACTTTAGGCACTGCTGCGCACTAATGTATAGTGATAATAGTAAACACTGCTGGAGCAGACCAGCAATGTATATGAGACCACTGCCACTGGCCATCAATGTATATTTTTATGGCGTTAATGTATACACTGCCGGCGCAGGTCAACAATGTATATGTTACCACCGCCACTGCCCCCCAATGTATATTTTGTTGTGGCGGTAATGTATACATTGCTGGGGAAGGTGAATGGATTTCTCCCTACGTGCACGGTGGCAAATTAAATGGTAGTTGTGCACATGGGCGGGATTTTGCCCAGTCGGAGCAGAGTCAGGTAGCGTTTACCTGTTTGCTGGGCTCCGAATATACACAGCCCAGCGATCAGTTCTGAATCAGGCCCCTAGAACAGAAATGCACTGAATAAAATGGCCCCTGCTCCCACCCTTGGAATACAAACCCTGCCCATTATGTAAATAGCCTTTTATATGAAAGATTTTCAGCAAAGTCTTTCACCTCCTGAAAATCTCTTGCTCTTTGGGGAAAATAGCTCAGTGTGTACGCACTACTTTGGTGACAAATATATCTTTCAGAGATTTTGGCAAAGTCTTTTGAAATGAAAATCTTCAAGTGTGTATGGGCCTTAACACTTGGCTCAAACAAAACGTCTACACAAGTACCTACCTCGGGAGGTTTGGAGCAGATGCCGACGTCACCACAGCAGATGGGGAGGAAGGTGTTGAGGGCTGCGGAGATTCTGGGGCTCTTGGAACCCTTCCCATTCGGTACCAGATGCCCATACTGTTCAGCTCCCTATCCAGGAGACATACACAAACACATGCGTATATAACTATATTAGTAAGGCTGACTAATGTGGTAGCTCAACATCCTAACAAAAGAAAAATGGGATATTTATGCCCTGAGGTAACGTACTCATGGGCCTAATATGTTCCTCTGTAATGCAACAAGCACATAATGGACACATTAAATACAGGGATTGATCTGTATTGGATATACATCTTGATTACCAATGGCATTTCACCATAAAGGAAAGAGTCAAATCACTGAATGTTTTATGAACATCGCTTGGCTATGTCTGGTATATCAGCCACAGAAAGATTATGAATAAACATTGTTCTATAATAATGATGCACGTTCCCCATTTCCAGCTACCCAATGTGTACCCAGCATAATATCACAAGTGTTCCTTCTAAGCTTCTGTTACAGGGTGCTGCACCCTGCCCGTTTTTAAAACCTCAAAATGCTCCCTGCCCTTTTTGTGTGTGGCACTCTGCGCCCTTGCGCTGCCCCCCACCTCGTTGACGTGCCGCTGAGAACTTTCGGTGTGTGCCATCATGTGTAATGGGTATTACGGTGTGTGGTATAATGTGTAATGGCCATTGTGGTGCATGGTATAATGTGTAATGGGTATTACATTGTGTGGTATAATGTATAAGAGGCATTACAGTATATGCCATAAGGTGTAAGAGGCATTATGGTGTGTGGTGTAATGTGTAAGAGTCATTACAGTGTGTGCCATAATGTGTGATGTCATTAGGTCATAATATGTAATGGACATAGCTCAGTATGACAATGTGTAATGGGTATTAGGGTGTGTGGTATAATGTATAAGAGGTATTACAGTGTATGCCATAATGTGTAGCTGTCATTATGACAGAAAATGGAATGGACATAGCACAGCATGACAATGTGTAATGGGTATTACGGTGTGTGGTATAATGTGTGATGGGCATTATGGTGTGTGGTATAATGTGTAATGGGTATTTTGTTGTGTGATATAACGTGTAGTTGTCATTATTACAGAATATGTAATGGACATAGATCAGTATGACAATGTGTAATGGGTAGTAGGGTGTGTGGCATAATGTGTAATGGGCATTTTGGTATTTTGTTTTAATGTGTAATGGGTATTACGGTGTGTGGTATAATGTGTAATGGGCATTATGGTGTGTGGTATAATGTGTAATGGGCATTATGGTGTGTGCGGTATAATGTGTAATGGGTATTATGGTGTGTGGTATAATGTGTTTTCATTGCGACAGAATATGTAATGGCCATAGCAGAATATGACAATGTGTAATGGGCATCATTCTTATAATTTTTGCTGTTTCTGATGTAAATTTCTAGTATAAAATGTGCTCTTTCGATTGAAAAAGTGCTCTGCCTGATGGTCAGCGCCCTGCCCTAAAAAAATCAGAGTGTGAACACTAGTGGGGTATTGCCAGTAGCCACTTTACGGGATATGGTCGTATTGTCGACACAACTTAGGTCGACAGTCATTAGGTCGACACCGTTGGGTCGACAGGTGGCAGGTGGGGTATGGCCAGCAGTCACAGTAACATATACACAGAGGGGTATAGCCAGCAGTTACAGCATCGTATACACAGTAGGGTTAAAGCCAGCAGTCACAGTAACGTATACACAGAGGGGTATGGCCAGCAGTTACAGTATCGCATACACAGTGGGGTTAAAGCCAGCAGTCACAGTAATGTATACACAATGGGGTTACGAGCAGCAGTCACAGTAATGTATACACAGTGGGGTATGGCCAGCAGTCACAGTAATGTATACACAGTGGAGTATGGCCAGTAGTCACAGTATGCACAGGAGTCCAGTAGAAAAAAAAAAAACAATTACAGCAGAGTGCGCAGCGGAGCATGCAAAGCGCAGGCTTCCATCCAATATAATGGCGCAGAGCCGCAGTCGCACCGAATTCTGTGGGATGCAATTCTCTGGAGAACCCAAGGCCGGGAAGATGGCACTGAGCCTCGTTGGGGGATGTGAGTGTGGCGGAAACGCCCATTGTTCGGAGCATCTCTTTTATTTGATATGTTTGTTTGGCTCCATCACACACAATGGTGGCCCCCACCGTAATGCCCATCACACATGATGGCCCACACTGTAATGTCCATCACACATGGTGGCCCACACTGTAATGTCCATCACACATGGTGGCCCCCACCGTAATGCCCATCACACATGATGGCCCACACTGTAATGTCCATCACACATGGTGGCCCCCACTGTAATGCCCATCACACATGATGGCCCACACCGTAATGCCCATCACACATGATGGCCCACACCGTAATGCCCATCACACATGATGGCCCACACTGTAATGCCCATCACACATGATGGCCCCCACTGTAATGCCCATCACATATGATGGCCCACACTGTAATATCCATCACACATGATGGCCCACACTGTAATGCCCATCACACATGATGGCCCCCACCGTAATGCCTATCGCACATGATGGCCCACACTGTAATGCCCATCACACATGATGGTTGTCCACACCGTAATGCCTATCGCACATGATGTCCCACACTGTAATGCCTATCACACATGATAGCCCACACTGTAATGCCCATCACACATGATGACCCACACTGTAATGCCCATCGCACATGATGGCCCCCACTGTAATGCCCATCGCACATGATGACCCACACTGTAATGCCTATCACACATGATGGCACCCACTGTAATGCCCATCGCACATGATGACCCACACTGTAATGCCCATCGCACATGATAGTGGCCCACACTGTAATGCCCATCGCACATGATGACGGTCCACTCTGTAATGCCCATCACACACGATGACCCACACTGTAATGCCCATCACACACGATGACCCACACTGTAATATCCATCACACATGATGGCCCACACTGTAATGCCCATCACACATGATGGCCCCCACCGTAATGCCTATCGCACATGATGGCCCACACTGTAATGCCCATCACACATGATGGTTGTCCACACCGTAATGCCTATCGCACATGATGTCCCACACTGTAATGCCTATCACACATGATAGCCCACACTGTAATGCCCATCACACATGATGACCCACACTGTAATGCCCATCGCACATGATGGCCCCCACTGTAATGCCCATCGCACATGATGACCCACACTGTAATGCCTATCACACATGATGGCACCCACTGTAATGCCCATCGCACATGATGACCCACACTGTAATAGCCAACGCACATGATAGTGGCCCACACTGTAATGCCCATCGCACATGATGACGGTCCACACTGTAATGCCCATCACACACGATGACCCACACTGAAATGCCCATCACACACGATGACCCACACTGTAATGCCCATCACACACGATGACCCACACTGTAATGCCCATCACACACGATGACCCACACTGTAATGCCCATCACACACGATGACCCACACTGTAATGCCCATCACACACGATGATCCACACTGTAATGCCCATCGCACACGATGACCCACACTGTAATACCCATCGCACACCTTAACAGCGACTACATATGATGGCACATAAGAGCCTCTTACCTACATGCTCATTGCCAGGGGTTTCTTACTCAATGCCAAAGGTTTTATGCTTAGTTGCCAAGAAGGTTTCATGCTCGTTGCCCAGGAGGTATTATATCCTTGTTACCCAGAATGGGAAAAGCAACCCCAGCAAGCCCTCCTGTCTGTGGAGGGAGGGCTTAGCCGGCAGGAAGAGCTGACAGCCACTGCTAGCAGAGAGCAGCTTAGCGTTGTGGCGGGGGGGGATTTGTCACTTTAAAGAGCTGCCATGCCGCTCACTTCTCAGGACTTCAGCAGTGGTAACAGCATGGGGGACGGTGGCGGGCTACATCTGTAACAACAGACACACAGCTTTCAGCAGAGAGCTCATCAGCGTTTCAGTGCATGCAGGGGGGGCGGATGAGAAAGTTTGCAACGGGGTGTCAGCGCACCAGGGGGGCAGCGGAAGGGCGCAAAGTCCCAGACACAAAAAGGGCAGGAACACTAATTTCTGTGTCCTACGGATGACAGAAGGAGGGTGATATGGTCAGATGTATCTGCCTTCACCGTGGTTCGCAACAAGAGGACTAGCGCAGATTTTGACCCAACTTGAATAACTCTGCAGCTCTTAAGGCCCCCATCTGCTAGGGTGGGGAATCGCCTGTGGTACCCCGCCAACTCACCTGGCAGCTGCTACGTTCAGTTCACAAATAGTTCTACCCATGCATGTTGCCCCTTCTTTATATAAACACCTCTTTCTACACTTTTATGAAAACTCTTCACTACTGTATAACTGCAGCTCACCGTTACCAATTCTAAACAGTCTCTTGTTACAGTACATCTTCAGTTGTGACACCTGTCAGTATCACACTGACCCCAGGGGTTAATAAACTGCTTTCTGTTCTACCCTGATACTAGTAAATCCCCTAAACTCCAATACTGCTCTAAAACAAACAGTCATATTTATTGTGGGTTTTATTACTGTTTTAATTCAGCTCATCCTGGAAAAGGATTTGTGGCATTGAGAAAACCTCTGCGAGTATTTATAACAGTGTCTTGAGAATAAAACATTAATCTGGTCATGTAATTATAATTATGGTCAAAATAATAGGCAAAATCAGTGCTGGTGGCTGCCAATCGTAAAATATGTGATAACAGAAGTGAATCACTTGCCTCACCACATAATTACTTTTAAGTACGATATAAACAATCAACTAAATATATATTTTTTTGGCATTTTTCAATAAAGAAACTTTTAGCCTAGTGCTGCTGTGAAAAAAATACCGGGTTATTACCTGGTAACGGGTTTTCCTCTACTCCGCCATGGCAGCCATCATGTATGGGTTTCTCCCTGCTGGGTAGTGCTTTTGGAAAGGAAAAAAAGACCTCTGGATCCTATAAGAAGACTCCTCCTCCATACACCAGTGTCTTTATATTTCTTCAGCTTTAAAACAAACGAACATCATTATTCCACGTAACATACCGTATTAAGGGAGGGAAATACCGCTGCCATGGCGGAGTAGAGGAAAACCCGTTACCAGGTAATAACCCGGTATTTCCTCTACCTCCGCCATGGCAGCCATCATGTATGGGTCATGCCCAAGCAGTACCGTATTTCATAGGGTGGGTCATACTCACATATAACACAAGATCAGGCCACCGGCCACGTAATTCATAACTCAAAAAAGAACGTTTACTTCACGTCTTCGTTTACCGCCGCGCTCAGGACCTTCCTCCCGAACTTGGCATCTGCAGAGGACCAGACGTCCACTCTATAATGTTTTGTAAATGTGTGGGCTGAGGACCACCCTGCAGCCTTGCAAATCTCTGTTAGTGAGGCAGATTCTTTCTCTGCCCACGATGACGCCATTGATCACGTTGAGTGGGCTTTAAACCCTTCAGGCGGCTCCTGCTGCCTTATGACATACGCTTGTCGAACACAGCTTTTAATCCATCTTGATAGAGTTTGCTTAGAGGCTCTTTGCCCCTTCCTTCCTCCTTCTGATAATATAAACAAATTGTCTACTTTACGAAATTCAGCCGTCCTTTGTTTATAAATGGAAAGGGCTCTGACCAAGTCCAGGCAATGCAATCTGCTTTCTTTACTATTTGTAGGATTTGTACAAAACGTAGGTAATATGATCTCCTGATTGATATGGAATTCTGACGCCACCTTCGGTACAAACATTGGATTTGTCCTCAAGACTACTTTATCTGTATACATCTTAAAGTACGGCTCCTTTATCCACAGTGCTTGGAGTTCCGATACTCTACGCGCTGAGGTCATGGCCACTAAAAACAACACTTTCCATGACAAAAATTTCAAGGCCACCTCTTGTAGTGGCTCAAACGGTGATTCTGTCAGAACTCCTAGTACCAGGTTCAAGTCCCATGATGGTATCGGACTTCTCACCCTTGGTTTAATTCTTTTCACTGCCTGCATGAACCTTTGTACATATCTGTTCTTGGCTATGTCCCAATCCAAGATGCATGATATAGCCGAGATTTGCACCTTCAAAGTACTTGGGGAGAGGTTCATTCGAAGACCTTCTTGTAGAAAGGAAAGAACGGTGACCACACTACGAGGATTCTTACTGTTCTCCTTCGACCAAAAAGCATACTTTTTCCACACTCTATAATATATCTTCATGGTTACCGGCTTTCTTGCCTTAAGCAACGTATCCACTACTCCTTCACTGAACCCCTTTGCTTTCAGGCTTCCGATCTCAGCAACCAGGCCGTCAGTTTCCACGACTCCGGCTGTTCTTTGAACACTTCTCCTTGTACTAGCAGATCCTTGGTCGAAGGTAGCCTCCACGGATCTTCCACTGCAAACTTCTGTACCGTATTGAACCATGCTCTGCGAGGCCAATAAGGAAGAATCGTTACTACTTCGATCTCTTCCCTCTGTAGTTTCCTCAATAGCCTCTGAATCATCGGTATTGGGGGAAAAACATAAGCTCTCTCCATGTTCCAAGGCACTGAAAGTGCGTTTACTTGTTCCGCCAGTGGTTCCCAGAACCTGGAAAAAAACCTGGGTACTTTTCTGTTTGCTGCCGTCGCCATAAGGTCTACTTGTGGACGTCCCCATCTTTCCACCAGGTTTTCGAATACCCTCTGGTTGAGGCCCCATTCTCCTGGCAGGCATTCTTTTCTGCTTAATTGGTCGGCCACCACATTTTCTTTCCCTGCCAGGTATACTGCCGTGATGCTCAGAACCCGACCTTCCGCCCATTCGAACAGTTTGGCGGCCACCTCCATCAATGCTCTGCTCCGTGTCCCCCCTTGCCGATTTACATAGGCCACTACTGCCTGATTGTCGGACCTCACGATCACTTCTCTTCCTTGCAGTTGACTCTGAAACCACCTGCAGGCTCTGACCACTGCCTCCATTTCCCTCAGGTTGGAGTGAGCCTCCCTCCAATCTTGCTGCCATTTTCCTTGAGCCACTTGATGATTGAAGGTTGCTCCCCAGCCTGTTTCGCTGGCGTCTGTGGTTAGTGTAACCTGCTGCTTCCTACCAAAGTATCTTCCTGCCACCAATCTGTCTTCTACTGCCCACCAGTCCAAGTCTTGTCTGGCCTTTGTGGACAGGACTATCCTTTGGGACAAATCTTTTGAGTTTTTGTTCCATTGAAGAAGAAAACAGCTTTGGAGTTTCCTTGTATGGAACCTTGCCCACGGAACCACCTCTATGGCTGCTGCCATTAGGCCTAGCACTTCCATGCAGCCTCGTGAGGACACAACGCGTTTTCTTTGTAAACTTTTCACTTGCTGCACTAGTTTTCTTCTTCTGCTTTCTGTCAAGGAAATATTTAGTTCTTTTGTATTGATCACTACCCCTAGGTATGTCAGTTCTTGAGCAGGAATCAATTGGCTCTTTTTGTAATTTATTAACCAACCGTGTTCCAGCAGACATTGTACCACTCTGTCTGTGTGCTCTTGCGCCTTCTCCTCGGAGTCTGCGACTATTAAAATGTCGTCGAGGTAAGGGAATAACCTTATCCCACTCTGTCTTAGTGCTGCTATCAGCACAACCAGAACCTTGGAGAATGTCCTCGGGGATGTAGCCAGACCGAATGGCAGGGCGTTGAATTGATAGCTTGTGTCCATTAGCCTGAACCTCAGATATTTTCGATGGCTTATGCAGATTGGAACATGCAAATAGGCGTCTCTGAGATCTATCGATGTCATGAAGTCTTTTTGACTTAAGTCTAGTATCACAGATTTGATACTCTCCATTTTGAAAGGTTTGACCTCTACGAACTGATTGAGTCGTCTCAGATCTAGTATGGTCCGAAATCCCCCTGTCGTTTTCCTTACTAAAAAGAAACGGGAGAAGCATCCCCGAAATTCCTGATCCTCTGGAACAATGCTGACTACTTCTTGTTCCAGCATTTCTTGTAAACTTGCAAATAAGGCTTTTCTCTCCTCCCTGTCTTTGGGAATCGGAGACTGAACGAAAAAATCTCCGGGAACTTTGTTGAATTCCACTTTGTACCCGGAGGATACTACCTCTTGGACCCACTTGTCTCCAGTGGTCCCGGACCAGATGCTTGTAAATTTTAGTAGTCTGGCCCCTACTTTTTGTGACCCGACATCACTGTGCCTCCTTTTTGGAGGAGAATTTATTCTCCCTATTTCTTTGGGCACGAAAATTGCCCCTTGCGATCCAGGATCCCCTTCTGTAGGGCCTTCCTGGTCTATATGCCCGCGACTCTCTATAGCATGGGTCCTCAAACTGCGGCCCTCCAGATGTTGTGAAACTACAAATCCCAGCATGCCTTGCCACAGTTTTGCTGTAAGGGAGTGTTAAACTGTGGCAAGGCATGCTGGGATTTGTAGTTTCACAACATCTGGAGGGCCGCAGTTTGAGGACCCATGCTCTATAGTCTTGGGGCTGAAATCTTCCGAACTTGGCTGGAGGCGCCCTTCTGCCTCCCTTATCCTGAGGGAGCCAGACAGACTTCCCCCCTGAAATTTTAGCCACGAGTTCGTCCAACTGTTTACCAAACAAATAGTCCCCTTGGAACGGCATGGACAGGAGTTTATTCTTGGACTGTACGTCCGCTGCCCATGGTTTTAACCAGAGGGCCCTCCTTGTTGCGGCTGTTGCGGCCCCTGCTCTGGCTGCCAGCCTCACCGCATCCATAGATGCTTCGCAAACAAACTCCACTGCCAGTTGTACATCTTGTACGATTTTTAACAACTCCGAACTTGCGAGGTCATCCAGAATATCCCCTTCTAATTGCTGACACCAGCCTCTTATTATTCTGGAAGTTACTGCCATTGCCGACGCTGCTTTTAGGGAAGCCCCTGAAATTAAATGCTGCTTCCTTAGGCCCAACTCGATCTTCCGATCCATTGGATCTTTAAAGGCGTTGGCCTCTTCTAGTGGCAATGTCGTTTTCTTCGACAACCTTGCCACCGCAGCATCTATTTTAGGTGCTTCTTCCCATGAGAGCACTTGCGCCTTGTCAAAGGGATACATCCTATTAACCTTTCCTGGAATAGCCACTCTCTTGTCTGGCTGCTTCCATTCTTCGGTTATTATGTCCTTTAGAGTTTGCGATAAAGGAAACGTTTTACTTTTCTGTTTCCTATCCTTGAAAAGCATTTCTTGCAAGCTTATATCCTCTTGCTTGTCTTCAATATTTAATGCTTTATAAATACGGACCAGTAGGTTATCAACCATGTCGGCATTAAAGTCCGCGTCCGACCTATCCTGACCTGGATCATCCTCATCTCCGTCATCTAAGTCACCACCAAGCATATTAGCACTGGTCGACTGACCCGCTGTATCATTCATATCTTCACTTAGCACATAACTTTTCCGTTTAATGGGCGTTTTACCCGGATCCTCCTTAGGCGCAAACGTGTCTGCCAAAGCCGTTTTCAACATTTGCACCAGGCTCGCCATTTGAGCCGGGGGAAATAACTGAGACGCCTTACAGCCTTCACACACAGTCCCCACGTGTTTATCTGGCAGAGTCTTGTCACATGTTGCACACTTGCTCAGTGCAGATTTCTTCTGCTTGCTTTTACCCTTATCCTTGCTAGACTCAGACCTAAAATGACACCACCAACCAGTCACTATGAATACTTTTAACCAACACCACGTGGACACCCTTACACCAGCACGCTGCTCACCCAGTTTTTACGCCAGACTGCCTGTCTTCCTCCATAATTGGTAGTGCGCCTTCTAAAAACATAGCCACGTCTAAGTACCAGCACGTAACTTCATACAAGAACAGTAAGCCAGATACAACTCACCACAAGCCTGTACGTGTACCCAGTCCCGCGTGCCTCACAAGTCCAGGCAACCAAGACGCTAGCGTATACCGGCTGAATCCCGGTCCCGATCACACACCTAGCCTCAGATCAGCGTGGCACTGAACACACGCCGGCTCCGCCAATGAACGCGTTACCGGAAGTCGCGTCCGAATGACGCGTCTTATCCTCCTGAGGTATACGTCACGCGCACTACCCGGCGTCCGCCCTTAGCACAGAGCTGGGGCAGGGGAACGCGTGTAAGTTGTTTGGCAAGTGCTGCTCCCCTGGACGCCGCCGCACAGCTACCCCATGGGGCCCGCATTCGGCATAATGAGAGCTTATGGTCTCCTTCTCTCCTGCATGAAGCCACAGCAGCTGCAGGGAGCGACAGTCTGCAGCGTGAGGTGAGCTGGTGTCCACACACATGCACTACCCGGAAAGGAAAAAAAGACACTGGTGTATGGAGGAGGAGTCTTCTTATAGGATCCAGAGGTCTTTTTTTCCTTTCCAAAAGCACTACCCAGCAGGGAGAAACCCATACATGATGGCTGCCATGGCGGAGGTAGAGGAAATTCTGATACTCTCTCTAGGTCTGTGGGTCCCAACCTCGGTCCTCAGGACCCCCCAACAGTCTGCGTTTTCCAGGTCACCCGGCAGGTGCACTCATTATTCACTGACACATTTTAAAAGATCCTGCATGGAGGCCTGGAAAATGTACACTGTTGGGGAGTCCTGATGACCGAGGTTGAGAACCACTGCTCTTGGGTGTTGGGATTTAAAAAAAGTTTGGGAACCACTGTCCTACGCCATACTAGAAAGATGTACCGAAAAAGTTACTTGCAGCCAATCAAGCAGGTCTGAATCACCCTCTACATTTAGTTTTCTGTACTGTTGCTGGAAGTCTGCATACTTTTATTCAGGCAATGTATGGTTCTATCTATATGATGCTTTGAAATAAAAATCATTCTTTAAAAAAAAAAAAACCTTTCAAAAATTCTATAGACCTAATGTTCTATAGAAATATCTCACAAGAAGCATTTAGGCATAGACACGCCCATAGGTTTATTTATTTATTAACAGTTTCTTATATAGCGCACACATATTTCACAGCGCTTTACAGAGAATACTTGAACATTCACATCAGTCCCTGCCCCAGTGGAGCTTACAATCTAATCCCTACCACACACACACACATTCCAGGGTTAATTTTGTTGGAAGCCAATTAACCTACCAGTATATTTTTGGATTGTGGGAGGAAACTGTTAATATAAATAAATCCGTATTTATAAAGCATTAAATATTGAAGACAAGCAAGAGGATATAAGCTTGCAAGAAATGCTTTTCAAGGATAGGAAACAGAAAAGTAAAACGTTTCCTTTATCGCAAACTCTAAAGGACATAATAACCGAAGAATGGAAGCAGCCAGACAAGAGAGTGGCTATTCCAGGAAAGGTTAATAGGATGTATCCCTTTGACAAGGCGCAAGTGCTCTCATGGGAAGAAGCACCAGGAGGAAACCCACGCAAGTATGGGGAGAATATACAAACTCCACACAGTTAGAGCCATGGTGGGAATCGAACCCATTACCTCAGTGCTGTGAGGCAGTAATGCTAACCATTACACCATCCGTACTGCTCCATGTGGAGTTAGACACGCCCTTTGGGCACTGTGTGACACGCCCCTTACAAAGGCGCTTGGCGCATCCTACTGTAATTTTCCTGACTGTAGTTTTCAATTGGAGGGAAGTATGTTGTAACCACAAAGAAAAGTGATCTACATCAGATTCATAGACTAGTTAATAGTACCCCTTTTATACCAAAAACGCCAGGTCGCATCCAGGTTTTTGATCCCTGCTTCAAGCCGGGTGTGACCCTGCGTTTGCACCCTTTTACACCACTGTCGCATCCCCCCTGCCGCTTGGAGATTATGTCATCTCCGATCGCCGCCGCCAGGACCCGGAATGCTGCGCTGGGGGCAAGCCCAGCACTAAGGTAATCTGCTGGGCTGCCCCCAGCCCCCGTCCACCCCTTGTCCGGGAGGTGAATGGATGCTGCTCACAGGCATCCATTCACCTCCTCTGCTACTGCTGTCTGCAGGGTATAGCAGACAGCAGTGCAGGCTGCCTGTGCCCCCCCCCCGTCCAACCTGCGGACACTGCTCCGCGCCCCCCCGGGGTGGCCCTTTCGGACCGCACCCGACTCGGCTGAAATGATGCGGAGGGGTTACAATGCCTTTTGTTATATTTATTGTGGCACAAACACTCTGGGAAACTGTATATAGGAAAGTAGTGTATGGTGGCGGATGCTGGGAGTAGTAGTATAAGAACTGATAGTGTTAGCAATATGGTCGTATCGTTCATTAGACCCCACCTACTGTATGTGACTGCCAAAACTGGCTTACGCTCTAGAGCAGGCATGTACAACCTGCGGCCTTCTAGCTCCTGTGAAACTACACATCCCAGCATGCCTTGCCATAGTTTTAGCACTCGCTAATAGCAAAACTATGGCAAGGCATGATGGGACTTGTAGTTTCGCAACAGCCGGAGGGCCGCAGGTTGGACATGACTGCCCTAGAACAGTGGTTCCCAACCCTGGTCCTCAAGTACCCCCAACAGTGCACATTTTCCAGGTCTCCACACAGAATCACAAGTGATATAATTAGCTCCACCTGTGGATCTTTTAAAATGTGTCTGAATAATGAGTGCACCTGCTGGGTGACCTGGAAAACGTGCACTGTTGGGGGGACTTGAGGACCACGGTTGGGAACCACTGCCCTAGAATGTCATGTGCATGATCTAGGGATCCATCGTCTTGGACAGAGATAAAAGAAGAAGATTAAGAAGCATTTAGAGCAGTTTCTGTTGTTTTACAGCTGCGCTAGCATAATGCCGGGAGATGATTGCTTGGTTCTTTGTCAATATCCTCTCTGGGAGAAGCAACCGCAGGCCGCTTTCAGGGGGTGTGGCGGAACAGACTCAACATTAGACCCCGCCCCCAGCCAACTTATACTGTAATTTGGCTTCTAATTGTGGTTTTACCTAACATTTACTGACTACCGGTACTCTGACAAGGGAGCGAGCGCAAAGAAGCCCCGTGCAGGTTCGGTGGCTCATCGGGCATTTAGCAGTCGGGATTCCAATGTCGGTATAGTGACTGTCGGGGGGCATCCGGCTCTTGTTATCATCTTTGTGCTTAATTCAATCTTATCCTCATGTATGTAACCCGAGAATGGGAGGTTTATCAGCTGCATCATTATTTCTCTTTCCTCCACTAGGTGACACTGGAGAGTTACAGTGGGGAATAGAAGGGCGACCACAGGGAGCTTGGGCACTTTAGAATAAATTAACAGTGACTAACTCCTCCCCTTCTACTTCCTCTCCTAGGCAGTCTTAGCATGTGCCCTGCGGGAGCTGGGCGCATTGTTAGCTCACTCTTGGGCTTTTCTAATTTTTTCTTTATTTTTCCGGATTTTTAAGATCTACACAGGCAGATAGTCCCTGTCCCTATCTGCCTGCGACGAGGGCGCTGTTGAGGGACCGGTTGCAGCTGCTTGCAGCTTGCCTCCGGAACCTGGCTGACAGAACCACCGTTCCGGGGTCCCCGGCGCCGCTGCATGCAGCGCGCCTCGCGGACCGCAAGCCTCGGCGCGTACAGCAGCTACAGGGGTAAGTATGCCCCTGGGTCCCTGTTAGCAGGGAACCAGGTGGGATTGCTCTAAAAGCGCATCTCAGTACTTTGAGAGTACAGCGCGGCTCAGTTCTGTGAGAGTACAGCGCGGTCAGACAGGCAGGTAGCACCCTGCCCTACCTGCCTGCAAGGGGACCACTGTACCAGAGAATCCGGTCGCCGCTGCATGCAGCGTGCCTCGCGGACTTCCTTCAGCCACAAGCATGGCAGGGATACGTATACCCTGGCTCCCCACTAGCGGGGTAGCCAGGTAGATGCATTGGCGGTTTATCCAGCTGCAACTATAGCATAATAATAGAGTACAGTATTTTATTTTCTTTGTATACTCTATTATTATGCTATAGTTGCAGCTGGATACCAGCATTAAGATCTCCAAGGGATCCATTTGCACACTTTTGTACAGTTTGTCAGTAAGACCGCTATCCGGAGTGAAAACTTACATTCACTATCCATTTACCTAAGGGTATGTACATTCTCAGTATTGAAAAAGTAACTACTTAATTGTGTATATACTAAATTAGTAATATGGCCTTTCTCCACCACCTAGAAAGTTACCCCTGAGGAAGTCATTTTTTTTGACGAAACGCCTTGGGAGTTTTTTCCTGATTATATCGATTCGACCAACTGACTGCATACAAGCAAAAATGTTTTTACTTTGTTTTTAAATTAATTGTATTAAATACTGTTGTACAGTGACCTGTCGATATATTTTCTTGATCCTTCTGGTGGTGGATCTCCATAAAATAGTGGCGCGCTCTGTCTTCTATCTTTTTTCTTCTATTCCCCACTTCCCCCGCTAACAGGGGGGACTGACAGAGTGCTGCCCAATCTACTTTATCTAGCGCATTGAAAGGGTACCCCACTCTTTGTTCCATATATATATATATATATATATATATATATATATATATATATATATATATATATATATATATATATATATATATATATATAGTCCAACAGTATCTCCGGCACTCCGTTGCCCCGAGTCCTGGGGTGTCTGTGCCCTGGTGCCTTCCGTGTGTGGCCCAGCCACCAAAGATAACGAGCGGGTGATGGCGGCACTCAGAGTCGGTCACACAATGTTTAAGTGCTGAAAACTTTAATCTACGTTTCGGGGTACTAGACCCCTTCGTCAGGATAAAAAATAGTGGTCACACAACTTGTATAAATACATTTACTTACCCAGGAAGTCTTCCGTCGGTCTCCATGCCCGGCCCGTCCTCCGGAGTACGCACTCCCCCACTTCCGGTTTCTGCTGGCGCGTCTAGCGGATGTGACGGAGCCGGCCTCCGGCCGGTGCCATAGCAACGGGACTGACTTCAGACGCACCCGGAAACAACTGTAGGCATACGTGCAAATTTTTTATCCTGACGAAGGGGTCTAGTACCCCGAAACGTAGATTAAAGTTTTCAGCACTTAAACATTGTGTGACCGACTCTGAGTGCCGCCATCACCCGCTCGTTATCTTTGGTGGCTGGGCCACACACGGAAGGCACCAGGGCACAGACACCCCAGGACTCGGGGCAACGGAGTGCCGGAGATACTGTTGGACTGTATTGCACCTTGCATCCATTTCACTGCAAGGTTCTCTCAGGGCACCCGGACTGTTAAACAAGCATTTTACTGTTTCCAGGAGGATCTCTTCTGCAGTGATCGGAACATCTTCTCCTGTGTTTTTCACATCAGTCACAGTGAGTACCAGCATGGCTGCATCAGCCCCTGACAGCCAGGACTTCACAGCGTTCCTGCTGGAATGCGATACCTTTGACACTCTCAGCTTCTCAGACGTGGAGGCTGATCGAATACTGAACAAGGAACCAGTCTTTGATGAGGTTGGGGAAGTGGGGACCAATGAGATTTATAAAGAACTGTTTCGTCTCAAAAAAAGAGAACTCGACTATCTATACCACAGTCGTACTCTGTCGGACTACTTTCGAGCAAAACAGATCCCACGGGGCTTTCGGGTGCACAACATGCCTACCATAGGGAGATACAGCGTCCAGTTTTGCAAAAGATGGATATCAATCCTAAATAAGTGTTCGATGGACCTAG
Source organism: Crinia signifera (assembly GCF_055691185.1). NCBI lineage: Eukaryota > Metazoa > Chordata > Amphibia > Anura > Myobatrachidae > Crinia > Crinia signifera. The sequence continues at coordinate 80,964 of NW_028142263.1, read as the reverse complement.
TTCTATTGGTGATAGAAGAAGCCACTAAAGAACACAATATCACCAAAGAAAAGGTCAGCCAGTTTGAAGCAGAACACCTCACCCAGCTCAAGGATGATAAAACTGAGGACTACATTGCCAAGCTACAAAAACAGCTGGACCAGTACCGGATGGAGCTCCTCCGCTACAAGAGAGAGAAATTAACCAAAGTGCAGCAGGATTATGCTCAGCACAGAGTGTATTCGTGGCTGGGTACCATGCCAGGCGGCAATAAGCAGTCCACAGTCCCGCCGTATCGGCGACGCAGACCTCTTCAAAAAAATCCCACAAGTACCTCTGCAAGCGACACAGATGACACCACGCCCATACCCCCAAGTCAACCTGAAATTACCCCTTTAGGGGCAAACACCCGGGTCGGCCGGGTGCCAAGGGGAAGGGGCAGAGGAAAAACTACACCAGACGTGGTGGTCAGAAGTGGCGGCAGGAGAGGAGTAAGACAGCCGAAGTAGACACCAATGCGGTGTTTAATCTATCTTCTACCCCTTTGTCCCAGGATGAACTCAGTGTGCTCAACAAGGGACTTTCGTTTGTCCCAACCTGCAAACGGGACGAGTTCCAATGGAAGATAGATACATTCAAGTTTCACCGCACTCTTAAGATCAAAGAACACTTTTCTAAAAATCCGGCCAACTCCCACCAAGAAGCTCTACCCCCCACCATACAGAAGCTTGGTTCCAGGTCAAAATTCGATCCGGTTTCCTATAACCCCTCCATAAAAACTTTTAACCGCATGTTGGAGAAAGAAGGAAAAGCAAGCACCAAAAAGTTTCAAAACAATCTGACTCATGCACAACAGCTTGCTCTACAATCCCTTGGCAAAAGACAAGATATCATTATCCGTGGGGCGGACAAGGGAGGAGCTATTGTCCTCCAGGACACTAAGGACTACATCAATGAATGCCAGAGACTGCTGGGAGATGCCGATACTTACGAGTTACTAACAACCGACCCCACCAAGCAATACCAGGCGGAATTGAGGATAATCCTAAAGGATGCAGTGGACCAACAACTCATTTCGACACAAGTGTCTAATAAATTGTTTAATGAATATCCAGTGGTCCCCATTTTTTATAGTATTCCCAAAATCCACAAGGATGTCCAGAAACCTCCGGGGAGGCCTATAGTGTCCGCTAGGGACTCCATCTGTGAGGGACTTGCAATTTACTTGGATACTTACCTCCAGCCATGTATCCAGAATTTGCCAACATACCTCAGAGACTCAGGGGCTTTACTCACGAAATTGGCGACGATTACCACACTCCCAGAGACTTCCATCATGGCCACGATTGATGTGGCCAGTCTCTACACGTGCATTCCGCACAAGGCGGGGCTACAAGCAGTCAGGAGGCTCATTACTGGCAATATACATTACGTGGGACCTGATGTAGATTTCTACATCAGACTCCTTGAGTTTACCATGCTGCATAACTATTTCTTATTCAACGGCAGGTTCTACCGACAAACCACAGGGTGCGCAATGGGTTCGGCGGTAGCACCGTCGTTCGCCAACGCGTACATGTGGGAAGTCGAGAGTGACCTGCTTTTGACTAATGTAGCTGCTGTACCCTATACCAGCTTATACTTTCGTTATATAGACGACCTTATCCTGTTTTGGACAGGCACAGAAGACAGCTTGCTTACATTAATTAGGATGCAGAACGACTCAGACAGTCCAGTAAAACTCACCATGACCACTAGCCGAGAAGAAATTAATTTTCTAGATTTAAAAATCAGGGTCAGTGAAGGGTGCATCAGCACCACCATCTACTCCAAACCCACGGATCGCAATACGTTATTGCGTAACGATAGCTTCCACCCACGGGCAACAACCCAGGGATTGCCTTATTCACAGTTCATCAGGGTGTGCCGCGCCACCAGTGATGAACAAGAAATTGAAAAACAACTGGATATCATGGTACATAAGTTCTTGGAGCGAGGGTACCACTACCAAGATCTCAGAAAGGCCCGCACTAAAGCGAGATCCAAAACCAGAGAAGAGTTGTTTAGTCCCCCTAAAAAAACAGGCCTGGATAACGTGATTCCCTGGGTACAAGAGTATAACATCCATAGCCAGGAAGCCAGAAAGAAAGCCAAAACCCTGTGGCCCATTATAACTTCTGATGCAGAGTTACCATTCAAAAATTGCCGATTAATGCCCAGCTACAGACGCAGCCCAAATTTGAAAGACCTGATAGTAAAAACAGATGTATCCTTGTTCAAAGATCCCAAACCATCTCATTTTCTCAGCCGCAAGAACGGATGCTTCAGGTGTCTGGGCTGTGTCACCTGTAATTACATGAAAACAGGCGATACGATTCTACACCCGCATACAGGCAAACGGCATAAAATAAATTGGCCCCTCACTTGTTCCACAAAATTCGTGGTATATGTCATCATATGCCCATGCGGACTTTATTACGTAGGCAAAACTGAATGCCAGTTTAAAGTCCGCATGGCGCAACACAGAACGGCCATTAGAGCTGCATTAGCCACAGGAAACAGCGAACAACCGGTGGCACGCCATTTCATGAATTTGAAACATGGCATGGCCACCCTGCAGTATAAAATAATAGACCATGTGCCAGAAAAAATAAGAGGAGGCAACAGAGGTAAACAATTACTGCAATTAGAGTCCAGGTGGATTCACCGCCTGGACACGATTATCCCCAGGGGCCTAAATGACTCACTGGGCTTGGTACATTTCTTATAAATATTCTCTGGTCCTTTTTAATCGCTTAAACAGGCCACATTAGGGACATTAGAAAATGGATAGTATACAGCTATAATCAGCATACTTTTACTTAAATATGATGTCCCGCCCATAACATTGAGAAGCCGAGTCTCAGTGGTTCCATCAAACTTAAAATAGATATTTTTTCTTAGCATTTATAGGAGACCACGCTGTCAGATATGGGCACCCAGCGAGGGCACTGGGAGTGGAATTCCACCCATGTCCTACACTGGGATGCGATGCCAGTCAAAAGGCTTTTTATCTTTTCATTCATTTTTTCACAAAAATCCTCTTTCCACTTATGCCAACACCAACAATATACCGGGCCCTGGTTGGTCCAGAGGCCTTGGGGATCCATTCTGATACATGCGCTGTTGGATATTTTTCCCACAGTTATATGTGTTCCCAATTTGGTGTTTAACATCATATTTTTTCACCATTTAAATACACATGAAGGTACAAATCACGCACAGTTCTGCGTTTGTATAACGCAGTCATCCGATTCACTGCTTTAACACAGCACCCCATTAGAAATTGTATTTTAGCCATTATCGGTTTTTTTAACATGATAACATGTAACAATGTTTTTATATATTTCACTAATGTTTGTTTTTGCACGTATGCCTACAGTTGTTTCCGGGTGCGTCTGAAGTCAGTCCCGTTGCTATGGCACCGGCCGGAGGCCGGCTCCGTCACATCCGCTAGACGCGCCAGCAGAAACCGGAAGTGGGGGAGTGCGTACTCCGGAGGACGGGCCTGGCATGGAGACCGACGGAAGACTTCCTGGGTAAGTAAATGTATTTATACAAGTTGTGTGACCACTATTTTTTATCCTGACGAAGGGGTCTAGTACCCCGAAACGTAGATTAAAGTTTTCAGCACTTAAACATTGTGTGACCGACTCTGAGTGCCGCCATCACCCGCTCGTTATATATATATATATATATATATAAATCCGGAAGGGCCGTCACTCTGGACTGAAGTGAGCTGAGATGTGTAGCTTGCCCCGGTGCCAGCTTGCAGAGGGCAGCCACAATGAACTGCCCACAGAATACAATGACGAAATGAATGGGCACTCGAGGACTCACAAATGCTGGTGAAATCAAAAGGCCGTGTTTATTCCATAAGTGGTCTTACAGGCGTCAACGTTTCGGGGGCCGGACCCCCGTCGTCAGGACAAAATGCAGACAGGGTGAAGTACAGAATAAAGTGCAAGTGCATGGGTATTTATAAGACATGTTAACAAATAGGCGCTAACTTACCCCCTCCCTGTAGCCGTCCCCCACGAGCATCCACGGGCCGGTTTCCGGAGTCCTGCGCACAGCAGTGACGTCACCACGTTCGGCGGCGTCCAGCTGACCGCGCGTCATCACGGTCGTCATCCCGCGGTGACGTGGGTGGGCTGGGAAAGAGATTGCAGCTCACATTAGCATGAATACAAGTATCGTGCTACAGAAGTCATAAAGCAACAAAGGCATCCATACATACACAAAACTTCAGAGGATGCAAGTGAATAAAAAATGCAAAAAAACAAGTGAACATGACCATATTATGACTACATAGTGACATCTAGTGGCTAAAAATGAGAAGACATATATAATAAAAAACGAACATTTAAAAAGGGTATACGTATAAAAAGATAACTGCGTGCGGCCCCGAATTGGAGCCGTACTGGGCAAAAGTCAAAGTGCATATGCTGGGTGAGGTGCAAACCCTATGGCGTGAGTGGTTTAAATGCAGGGAGAAATACTGAGTCCCTGCTGGGTATCTATAATAAGCAAAAACAGCCCTGTGTGGGGTGATGCAGCCAGCATCACTGTATGCGCATAGCACCAGAAGCCAGAAATTGCAACAACAGAATGCCAGCATCTTGTATATTATATGTTATCCTGGTGTGTCACCTGGACACCGATAAGGCTGGGGGACTGGTGTCACACAGTGGGATGACAAGTACCTTTAGTACCACCAAGCATATTAGCACTGGTCGACTGACCCGCTGTATCATTCATATCTTCACTTAGCACATAACTTTTCCGTTTAATGGGCGTTTTACCCGGATCCTCCTTAGGCGCAAACGTGTCTGCCAAAGCCGTTTTCAACATTTGCACCAGGCTCGCCATTTGAGCCGGAGGAAATAACTGAGACGCCTTACAGCCTTCACACACAGTCCCCACGTGTTTATCTGGCAGAGTCTTGTCACATGTTGCACACTTGCTCAGTGCAGGTTTCTTCTGCTTGCTTTTACCCTTATCCTTGCTAGACTCAGACCTAAAATGACACCACCAACCAGTCACTATGAATACTTTTAACCAACACCACGTGGACACCCTTACACCAGCACGCTGCTCACCCAGTTTTTACGCCAGACTGCCTGTCTTCCTCCATAATTGGTAGTGCGCCTTCTAAAAACATAGCCACGTCTAAGTACCAGCACGTAACTTCATACAAGAACAGTAAGCCAGATACAACTCACCACAAGCCTGTACGTGTACCCAGTCCCGCGTGCCTCACAAGTCCAGGCAACCAAGACGCTAGCGTATACCAGCTGAATCCCGGTCCCGATCACACACCTAGCCTCAGATCAGCGTGGCACTGAACACACGCCGGCTCCGCCAATGAACGCGTTACCGGAAGTCGCGTCCGAATGACGCGTCTTATCCTCCTGAGGTATACGTCACGCGCACTACCCGGCGTCCGCCCTTAGCACAGAGCTGGGGCAGGGGAACGCGTGTAAGTTGTTTGGCAAGTGCTGCTCCCCTGGACGCCGCCGCACAGCTACCCCATGGGGCCCGCATTCGGCATAATGAGAGCTTATGGTCTCCTTCTCTCCTGCATGAAGCCACAGCAGCTGCAGGGAGCGACAGTCTGCAGCGTGAGGTGAGCTGGTGTCCACACACATGCACTACCCGGAAAGGAAAAAAAGACACTGGTGTATGGAGGAGGAGTCTTCTTATAGGATCCAGAGGTCTTTTTTTCCTTTCCAAAAGCACTACCCAGCAGGGAGAAACCCATACATGATGGCTGCCATGGCGGAGGTAGAGGAAATTCTGATACTCTCTCTAGGTCTGTGGGTCCCAACCTCGGTCCTCAGGACCCCCCAACAGTCTGCGTTTTCCAGGTCACCCGGCAGGTGCACTCATTATTCACTGACACATTTTAAAAGATCCTGCATGGAGGCCTGGAAAATGTACACTGTTGGGGAGTCCTGATGACCGAGGTTGAGAACCACTGCTCTTGGGTGTTGGGATTTAAAAAAAGTTTGGGAACCACTGTCCTACGCCATACTAGAAAGATGTACCGAAAAAGTTACTTGCAGCCAATCAAGCAGGTCTGAATCACCCTCTACATTTAGTTTTCTGTACTGTTGCTGGAAGTCTGCATACTTTTATTCAGGCAATGTATGGTTCTATCTATATGATGCTTTGAAATAAAAATCATTCTTTAAAAAAAAAAAAACCTTTCAAAAATTCTATAGACCTAATGTTCTATAGAAATATCTCACAAGAAGCATTTAGGCATAGACACGCCCATAGGTTTATTTATTTATTAACAGTTTCTTATATAGCGCACACATATTTCACAGCGCTTTACAGAGAATACTTGAACATTCACATCAGTCCCTGCCCCAGTGGAGCTTACAATCTAATCCCTACCACACACACACACATTCCAGGGTTAATTTTGTTGGAAGCCAATTAACCTACCAGTATATTTTTGGATTGTGGGAGGAAACTGTTAATATAAATAAATCCGTATTTATAAAGCATTAAATATTGAAGACAAGCAAGAGGATATAAGCTTGCAAGAAATGCTTTTCATCAGCGTTTCAGTGCATGCAGGGGGGGCGGATGAGAAAGTTTGCAACGGGGTGTCAGCGCACCAGGGGGGCAGCGGAAGGGCGCAAAGTCCCAGACACAAAAAGGGCAGGAACACTAATTTCTGTGTCCTACGGATGACAGAAGGAGGGTGATATGGTCAGATGTATCTGCCTTCACCGTGGTTCGCAACAAGAAGATTTTGACCCAACTTGAATAACTCTGCAGCTCTTAAGGCCCCCATCTGCTAGGGTGGGGAATCGCCTGTGGTACCCCGCCAACTCACCCGGCAGCTGCTACGTTCAGTTCACAAATATTTCTACCCATGCATGTTGCCCCTTCTTTATATAAACACCTCTTTCTACACTTTTATGAAAACTCTTCACTACTGTATAACCGCAGCTCACCGTTACCAATTCTAAACAGTCTCTTGTTACAGTACATCTTCAGTTGTGACACCTGTCAGTATCACACTGACCCCAGGGGTTAATAAACTGCTTTCTGTTCTACCCTGATACTAGTAAATCCCCTAAACTCCAATACTGCTCTAAAACAAACAGTCATATTTATTGTGGGTTTTATTACTGTTTTAATTCAGCTCATCCTGGAAAAGGATTTGTGGCATTGAGAAAACCTCTGCGAGTATTTATAACAGTGTCTTGAGAATAAAACATTAATCTGGTCAAGTAATTATAATTATGGTCAAAATAATAGGCAAAATCAGTGCTGGTGGCTGCCAATCGTAAAATATGTGATAACAGAAGTGAATCACTTGCCTCACCACATAATTACTTTTAAGTACGATATAAACAATCAACTAAATATATATTTTTTTGGCATTTTTCAATAAAGAAACTTTTAGCCTAGTGCTGCTGTGAAAAAAATTCTGATACTCTCTCTAGGTCTGTGGGTCCCAACCTCGGTCCTCAGGACCCCCCAACAGTCTGTGTTTTCCAGATCCTGCATGGAGGCCTGGAAAATGTACACTGTTGGGGAGTCCTGATGACCGAGGTTGAGAACCACTGCTCTTGGGTGTTGGGATTTAAAAAAAGTTTGGGAACCACTGTCCTACACCATACTAGAAAGATGTACCGAAAAAGTTACTTGCAGCCAATCAAGCAGGTCTGAATCACCCTCTACATTTAGTTTTCTGTACTGTTGCTGGAAGTCTGCATACTTTTATTCAGGCAATGTATGGTTCTATCTATATGATGCTTTGAAATAAAAATCATTCTTTAAAAAAAAAAAAAACCTTTCAAAAATTCTATAGACTTAATGTTCTATAGAAATATCTCACAAGAAGCATTTAGGCATAGACACGCCCATAGGTTTATTTATTTATTAACAGTTTCTTATATAGCGCACACATATTTCACAGCGCTTTACAGAGAATACTTGAACATTCACATCAGTCCCTGCCCCAGTGGAGCTTACAATCTAATCCCTACCACACACACACACATTCCAGGGTTAATTTTGTTGGAAGCCAATTAACCTACCAGTATATTTTTGGATTGTGGGAGGAAACTGGAGTACCAGGAGGAAACCCACGCAAGTATGGGTAGAATATACAAACTCCACACAGTTAGAGCCATGGTGGGAATCGAACCCATTACCTCAGTGCTGTGAGGCAGTAATGCTAACCATTACACCATCCGTACTGCTCCATGTGGAGTTAGACACGCCCTTTGGGCACTGTGTGACACGCCCCTTACAAAGGCGCTTGGCGCATCCTACTGTAATTTTCCTGACTGTAGTTTTCAATTGGAGGGAAGTATGTTGTAACCACAAAGAAAAGTGATCTACATCAGATTCATAGACTAGTTAATAGTACCCCTTTTATACCAAAAACGCCAGGTCGCATCCGGGTTTTTGATCCCTGCTTCAAGCCGGGTGTGACCCTGCGTTTGCACCCTTTTACACCACTGTAGCATCCCCCCTGCCGCTTGGAGATTATGTCATCTCCGATCGCCGCCGCCAGGACCCGGAATGCTGCGCTGGGGGCAAGCCCAGCACTAAGGTAATCTTCTGGGCTGCCCCCAGCCCCCGTCCACCCCTTGTCCGGGAGGTGAATGGATGCCGCTCACAGGCATCCATTCACCTCCTCTGCTACTGCTGTCTGCAGGGTATAGCAGACAGCAGTGCAGGCTGCCTGTGCCCCCCCCCCCCCGTCCAACCTGCGGACACTGCACCGCGCCTCCCCGGGGTGGCCCTTTCGGACCGCACCCGACTCGGCTGAAATGATGCGGAGGGGTTACAATGCCTTTTGTTATATTTATTGTGGCACAAACACTCTGGTAAACTGTATATAGGAAAGTAGTGTATGGCGGCGGATGCTGGGAGTAGTATTATAAGAACTGATAGTGTTAGCAATATGGTCGTATCGTTCATTAGACCCCACCTACTGTATGTGACTGCCAAAACTGGCTTACGCTCTAGAGCAGGCATGTACAACCTGCGGCCTTCTAGCTCCTGTGAAACTACACATCCCAGCATGCCTTGCCATAGTTTTAGCACTCGCTAATAGCAAAACTATGGCAAGGCATGATGGGACTTGTAGTTTCGCAACAGCCGGAGGGCCGCAGGTTGGACATGACTGCCCTAGAACAGTGGTTCCCAACCCTGGTCCTCAAGTACCCCCAACAGTGCACATTTTCCAGGTCTCCACACAGAATCACAAGTGATATAATAAACTCCCCATCAGGTATCCCCAGGTCCACACCTTTCCATCTCACCATAAACTTAACCTAAACCTTAACACTAACTTATATGATAAAAAAGACACAGACACAAGTGCTGGCGTTTCAAAATGAATGTCAATTTATTTTGACAATTAAACTAACTATATATATAATGGTGGCGGCACCAAAGAACGGTCATTATAGGAAAGTGGGGTTAAAGATGTTACCATACACACCATCGCTGGTGATCGCTCTCCCCGGTCATCCACTCGTGCTAGTGGTGACCACCCCCCGGGCGGGAGCATGGCCGATGACCATCGATGTCAGGAGAGAGCGACACCCCACTATCTACACACACACATCAAGATCTTACAAGGATGACCGTTCTTTACCGCCGCCGAAGAGAAAAGAAATAGGGAAGGGTGGGCGGGGCTTTTTCAGACAGAGGAAGAACTTCCTGTGAGTATGTTCCTTTTCTTCCCTGTCTATACTCCTCCCACAGCTCTGATAGGCCTTGTGCCCATCCTATTAGCATATCAGCTGACCTTCCAGCGTAACCTGGGGAACCATCAGGGGTTTATGCTCACTCAGTGCTTAATCAGCATTCGTGGTTCTTAAACTCCCCATCAGGTATCCCCAGGTCCACACCTTTCCATCTCACCATAAACTTAACCTAAACCTTAACACTAACTTATATGATAAAAAAGACACAGACACAAGTGCTGGCGTTTCAAAATGAATGTCAATTTATTTTGACAATTAAACTAACTATATATATAATGGTGGCGGCACCAAAGAACGGTCATTATAGGAAAGTGGGGTTAAAGATGTTACCATACACACCATCGCTGGTGATCGCTCTCCCCGGTCATCCACTCGTGCTAGTGGTGACCACCCCCCGGGCGGGAGCATGGCCGATGACCATCGATGTCAGGAGAGAGCGACACCCCACTATCTACACACACACATCAAGATCTTACAAGGATGACCGTTCTTTACCGCCAAAGCTAGGCCCTAAGCCGCAGCACCGCCACCAAGTAGGAAACGCTCAGCACTGTGTATCTAACCAACTAAAGACATCGCCCAAAAAAAAGAGCCACGCCCTCCGGGCTCAGATGAACACCATTGCTCCTATACAGCGCACTCCGCTGAAAGCTGATGGCGTCATGGCGAATAACACCCCCGCCATTGGTCAGCAGGTAACTCTCAACTGCAGCGTTCACCGTCTTCCGCGAACGCTCCAGGCGGGGGCAGGACATTGCATTCCTCCACACAATCCTCAATATAATGGAGGACCACACCAACTTACATGCAGGCAAATACAACGCAATGAAATAGGGGTCCCGCACAATCACAGAGCGTAGCTCAAGAGCGGTTACCCGCCCTAAAAATTTCGCAGGGCTCGAATCAGCCCAGCCTGCAGTCCTTTCCACAATATACCTCTCTCAACCAGCCACCTAACCTCCCCAGCCCGACGGAACACACGCACATCAGAGGCGATGGTCGCCCTATAAGCCCAAAAGACAAAGGAATGTCCAATCATCCAAATGGACTTAACGTCCTGTCGACCTGAAATATTTATAGAGAGGTTAGAAGGCTGTCGACAAGCTTGCATACCAAACACGCACCACACTTGTTAGGAGAGAGGAATGGAAAAACCGTGGCCGACCAGCTCTTGAGGCACAAAACACACCGTCTGGAGTAAACTAACAAGTACGCCATGCCAGATTGTAATTATAGCCGAATTGTGCCCCCAGACGGATGTGAAAAAACACCTCAAGGCCCCCACTGGAAGTTGACGAGCGCTTATGCGTCCAGTCGACCATGGTGAAAGTGACAGATAAGGCCGGCCGAATGTACCTTCGGAATGCTGCCGAGCGCCATCGACCCAGAGACTGAATCTCTGAATCGGAGGTAGCAGCCCCAATCCGGAAGGAATGCGACCCAAATTCCTTTGGATCGAGACCCGTGGCCTCCAGCGCCCGTCCCAATCCGTGGCAAAACTGATACTCGGTGAGCGGTGACCCCTCATCATGCATCAGCCATGCACCAGGTAGGTCTGGGTGCACCTGCGCGAAGGCCGTAACCAACGCCACGGGGCACACCCTTTCCACCGCACATGGGAGCAAAGACAGCCACCGCCCCCGTCCAGCCAGGCTAGTCTTGGAACGGCGCAGGTGACATAGCACCGAATCCACATGGACCACCAGGTCATCCACGGTCAGTAGTGAGGGCATTCGCTTTGACGGCGCCACCAGCTCCCCAAACATGAAGGCACCATGATACGCCGTTGCATACGCCATTCGGAACAACAGGACCTCATCGTCAGGCCAGCAAAATGTCCCTCAGGGCACCCAGCAAGGCTGGGAGCAATGTCAAATCAATTGGTCGCCTGCAGTCTGGGAGTGCCGGCGAGGCGCGCAGCCATCCACGCAACGCACTGGACACCAGAAAGGACCGGGACGGGTCCGCCCTACCATGCCGAGACAAAAGAAAGGCACCCTTGCCAGCATCCTGCGTACTGAGGCAACAACGCCCCAAGGAGTACCAACTCCAGACAACGGCCACCATAGCCGCACCAGGTGTCTTACCTGCATAAGGGGCAGACAGCCTAAACTGTTCCCCCTCGTGCCATCCTTCCTGATAGCACCACAGTGTCCCGGGCATGATAGCCTTCATAGCTAGCCCCTCCATTCCAGGCTAATCACCTGAAGTGCCTGCCTCCGGCATGAGGCTCACCTCTGTGGACATGCCAGGGGTCCCGACAGCCGAGTTCCAGGAACAACCACCAGAGGAGGAGCTGGCCCACCCTGTGAGGCCTAAGTGGCAAACGGCCTGAGCTCCTGTGCCACTGCACATGTTGGGGACACAATTACGGACGCCACCCGTGAAAAGGCTGTAACCCCAGGCAGCTCATCAGGGGCAGGCAAAATAACAGGGTTGGGAGCTGGCAGGGCCCCAGTAGTGGAAAGCCCAGACATGCGGTCCATGAAGGAATTCAGAAGGGCCATAAACTGCTGTACTCCCTTACAGGCAGTAGGTGGCAGGGGCCCTACACCGCGTCAGCCCAACAGAGGGGAAGTATTTTCGGGAACTACCCGAGACCCCCCTTTAGCGCTGCACTGAGGGACCAGCCTGGTCCTCCGCAGCCATCGTCGCCTGGCCGGTCCTGCAGGATGCATGTCCCCGGGGATGGACATGAGTGACTGGGGTCCCACAATAGGGGGGGGGGGGGTGGCCGTCCCCAGTAACCTGCACTACCAGCCCTACATCCCTGTCACACGTCACCCCGCAGGCCAGTCTAAAGGGAGCATATACAAACATCTCACAGTTGGAGCCATGGTGGGAACCAAACCAATGCCATCAGTGCTGTGAGGCAGTGATGCTAACCATTACACCATCTGTACTGCCGGGAATGCCAGAGGGGCATGCAGTGCTCGTGGCAGGAGTACCCCGCCCCCTGCCTCTAACGGCTTCGCTATATAATATGGTGGTGCCCCTTATGGGGGTCGAAGCCTGCCTCATGGCGTTAACCATCGCGCCAAGATGCTGCACCTCCCCAATGGCGGGGACTGGGCAGTGGCATCATCCAAGCGGCCCTGCCGCACCCCGGGGTAGTTGCGCCATGGGCACTAGCTCTGCCCAACCCCCCAGGCTGCCAGGAGGTCCTGGCGCCATTGCCGCGGCCTACCCTTTAGTGATGGGAAATCTAGTTCATTTTTGTGACTATTTCATTATGATCTAGTTCCCCAAAAGATTAGCTCAGAAGACTACCATATATATATACTCGAGTATAAGCTCACTGTTCAATAACATTTTTATGCTGAAAATGCCCGTCTCGGCTTATACTCAAGTGAGGGTCCCACTCGAGTCAATAAGCTTTCCCAGTTTTTGATGTAGACTTAGGTGCTTAGTCTTATATTCGGGACGACCTCCACTCGAGCCTACATACGGCAGTCCGTCCGGCTCATTATTCCATCAGAGACTGAGAGGCGTGATTAGAACTAGATGAACCAGACTAACTTATTACACGCAGAGCAGGGATTTCAAATACTAGCTCATTGGAGGAGTAATATTCTTGTTAGGATGATCAGATGGGAAATAATCTGATTTATTAAACCTATTTTAGAAGCAGTAAATTATACAGCACCCTTATACCCCCTTCACACTGCACTGAACGGTATATTGCCGTTGTTTCACAATTTAAACACGTTTAAGGCAAACAGAAAGTGCCAGCTGATTTACCGGTGAAAGATCACCGATATTCCAAAACGGTCCTACACGTTTTAGGGCCATTTGTTATGCAGTGAGAATGGCTCGAAACGGTATTTAGCAAAAACAAACATCAGACTACAGACCCGTCCCCTACCTACTGCCTTGAAACGTGTTGAGGGGATCAAATGGGTTGATTGATGTGAATGGTGTTCAAATGGCATTCAAAGCGGCCATCTACTGCAATGTCAAGGCTCAGACCTGTCTTGAATACCGCCTTAAATACAGCTTTGTAAAGCGTTTAGGCAGTGCGAAAGCGCACTATAGGGACCTATTCTTTGTTTAGCTCTACCAAACTTATCCCCTTTGGTTATTATTTTAACTTCCATAATATGCAATTAAAATACCCAAATTCAGAGTAATATACTGTCACTATTTTGCTTTCAACATACAGTATGTAACATGTCCCTTTTCCCCAATCTAACTGACTTTAGAGAGAGATAAAGTAAGAGTTTGCAAAATATCCAGTCAGTTTCTGTCATTTATCTTCCACAGCCTAAATGTGACCTAAGCCGATCGGTTGCTAGGGGAAACTGCTCCACTTTATGTATTATGAAGGTTCATACATATCCCTCTTTGTCCTGTGGAGTAAACAGAGTTACAGTATATAACATCCTATACATGATTGGGAGTGTAGCTCGTGACCTAATATGAAGGCAGCATGGCAGTTCATACTATAGTTCAGCTCCATACACACCATACATGTGCCTGAGCACGGCAGTACCACACATGGCAGCCCAGAGGCACTGTATAGTCTCATTATGGCTGTATGAGTAAGAGATTAGTTTAGGGATCTGTAGGAAGGGAACTAACTGAACTACTGAACTATTTACATGACTCATGAGTCACCAGTACAATGTAGATCCGCAGAGTCTAGACCATGTCTGAGCTCAGCACGGCCCCCTGTGGCAGCAATCATGTACTGCCTCCTATGTACTGCATGAGAGCTGAATAACCTGGCTGCTGCGGGGCACCTACCCAGATCCCAGCAGAAGATTTTGCACAGCAGTATGCTCAGGCCCCTAGGGGTGTAAGCGGGGGCTGCTGGCACCATCTGGGCCCTATTCGGCCCCTGACCTCCTCCCCGGCTCGCCCACGGCCTCTACCCGGTCTATTAATTGTGGGAGAGGGGGCTCCAGAGGGGAGACCCCCCTGGGTCAGCCTGGAAGCCAGGATGGGACTGGATGAGGGGCGGAGGCTGGGCAAGGCCCTAGCATCATGGGGCTGAGTGGAGGTGGGCTGTCTCCCTAGCGCGAATCCGCCTCTGGCGCTGGACCGGGCGGAAGGCCGCGATCCAGGCCTAGCGGCCGCGCCAGCGTTTGTGCGGGGGCCTAGCCCTTTTCCGCGTACTTGTGCGGCACGGGCTCTACCCCTGCCCTACCCCCCTGGACGCCGCGACCTCGGCCGCGCGCGCCGCGGCCTGTATGCGCTGTACGCGAGGTCCGGCGCCGGGCCGCGTCATCAGCCGGCGCCGCGACCATCGCGTCATGCCGCGCGGGCGGCCTGGGAGCCGCCGGACCCCGCCGCGACCCCCTCCGGCCACTAGGACCACCAGGGATCACGCCGCTAGGCCCCGCAGCCTCCCCAGCAGCCTCCGCATAATCGCCGAGGCGGGCAGGCGGGCGGGTGGACCTACGCGGTCTATAGGCCATATTCAGCGCCTACTGTGGATGAGAGAGAGGACAGACTAGGAGAGGGACAGATCCAAAGAGAGAGGGACAGATCTAGAATAGAAAGAAATAGATATAGTTGTTAGCGATAAAAGCCTGTTAAGAATGGGACAGTATATATAGTGCTGCGGAGCAGCCTTGCCTGTTCCTGCA
Source organism: Crinia signifera (assembly GCF_055691185.1). NCBI lineage: Eukaryota > Metazoa > Chordata > Amphibia > Anura > Myobatrachidae > Crinia > Crinia signifera. The sequence goes on along the minus strand of NW_028142263.1, from coordinate 65,603 downwards.
GCAGCTTTTTCAGACAGAGGAAGAACTTCCTGTGAGTATGTTCCTTTTCTTCCCTGTCTATACTCCTCCCACAGCTCTGATAGGCCTTGTGCCCATCCTATTAGCATATCAGCTGACCTTCCAGCGTAACCTGGGGAACCATCAGGGGTTTATGCTCACTCAGTGCTTAATCAGCATTCGTGGTTCTTTAGCTCCACCTGTGGATCTTTTAAAATGTGTCTGAATAATGAGTGCACCTGCTGGGTGACCTGGAAAACGTGCACTGTTGGGGGTACTTGAGGACCACGGTTGGGAACCACTGCCCTAGAATGTCATGTGCATGATCTAGGGATCCATCGTCTTGGACAGAGATAAAAGAAGAAGATTAAGAAGCATTTAGAGCAGTTTCTGTTGTTTTACAGCTGCGCTAGCATAATGCCGGGAGATGATTGCTTGGTTCTTTGTCAATATCCTCTCTGGGAGAAGCAACCGCAGGCCGCTTTCAGGGGGTGTGGCGGAACAGACTCAACATTAGACCCCGCCCCCAGCCAACTTATACTGTAATTTGGCTTCTAATTGTGGTTTTACCTAACATTTACTGACTACCGGTACTCTGACAAGGGAGCGAGCGCAAAGAAGCCCCGTGCAGGTTCGGTGGCTCATCGGGCATTTAGCAGTCGGGATTCCAATGTCGGTATAGTGACTGTCCGGGGGCATCCGGCTCTTGTTATCATCTTTGTGCTTAATTCAATCTTATCCTCATGTATGTAACCCGAGAATGGGAGGTTTATCAGCTGCATCATTATTTCTCTTTCCTCCACTAGGTGACACTGGAGAGTTACAGTGGGGAATAGAAGGGCGACCACAGGGAGCTTGGGCACTTTAGAATAAATTAACAGTGACTAACTCCTCCCCTTCTACTTCCTCTCCTAGGCAGTCTTAGCATGTGCCCTGCGGGAACTGGGCACATTGTTAGCTCACTCTTGGGCTTTTCAAATTTTTTCTTTATTTTTCCGGATTTTTAAGATCTACACAGGCAGATAGTCCCTGTCCCTATCTGCCTGCGACGAGGGCGCTGTTGAGGGACCGGTTGCAGCTGCTTGCAGCTTGCCTCCGGAACCTGGCTGACAGAACCACCGTTCCGGGGTCCCCGTCGCCGCTGCATGCAGCGCGCCACGCGGACTGCAAGCCTCGGCGCGTACAGCAGCTACAGGGGTAATTATGCCCCCGGGTCCCTGTTAGCAGGGAACCAGGTGGGATTGCTCTAAAAGCGCATCTCAGTACTTTGAGAGTACAGCGCGGCTCAGTTCTGTGAGAGTACAGCGCGGTCAGACAGGCAGGTAGCACCCTGCCCTACCTGCCTGCAAGGGGACCACTGTACCAGAGAATCCGGTCGCCGCTGCATGCAGCGTGCCTCGCGGACTTCCTTCAGCCACAAGCATGGCAGGGATACGTATACCCTGGCTCCCCACTAGCGGGGTAGCCAGGTAGATGCATTGGCGGTTTATCCAGCTGCAACTATAGCATAATAATAGAGTACAGTATTTTATTTTCTTTGTATACTCTATTATTATGCTATAGTGGCAGCTGGATACCAGCATTAAGATCTCCAAGGGATCCATTTGCACACTTTTGTACAGTTTGTCAGTAAGACCGCTATCCGGAGTGAAAACTTACATTCACTATCCATTTACCTAAGGGTATGTACATTCTCAGTATTGAAAAAGTAACTACTTAATTGTGTATATACTAAATTAGTAATATGGCCTTTCTCCACCACCTAGAAAGTTACCCCTGAGGAAGTCATTTTTTTTGACGAAACGCCTTGGGAGTTTTTTCCTGATTATATCGATTCGACCAACTGACTGCATACAAGCAAAAATGTTTTTACTTTGTTTTTAAATTAATTGTATTAAATACTGTTGTACAGTGACCTGTCGATATATTTTCTTGATCCTTCTGGTGGTGGATCTCCATAAAATAGTGGCGCGCTCTGTCTTCTATCTTTTTTCTTCTATTCCCCACTTCCCCCGCTAACAGGGGGGACTGACAGAGTGCTGCCCAATCTACTTTATCTAGCGCATTGAAAGGGTACCCCACTCTTTGTTCCATATATATATATATATATATATATATATATATATATATATATAGAAATCCGGAAGGGCCGTCACTCTGGACTGAAGTGAGCTGAGATGTGTAGCTTGCCCCGGTGCCAGCTTGCAGAGGGCAGCCACAATGAACTGCCCACAGAATACAATGACGAAATGAATGGGCACTCGAGGACTCACAAATGCTGGTGAAATCAAAAGGCCGTGTTTATTCCATAAGTGGTCTTACAGGCGTCAACGTTTCGGGGGCCGGACCCCCGTCGTCAGGACAAAATGCAGACAGGGTGAAGTACAGAATAAAGTGCAAGTGCATGGGTATTTACCCCCTCCCTGTAGCCGTCCCCCACGAGCATCCACGGGCCGGTTTCCGGAGTCCTGCGCACAGCAGTGACGTCACCACGTTCGGCGGCGTCCAGCTGACCGCGCGTCATCACGGTCGTCATCCCGCGGTGACGTGGGTGGGCTGGGAAAGAGATTGCAGCTCACATTAGCATGAATACAAGTATCGTGCTACAGAAGTCATAAAGCAACAAAGGCATCCATACATACACAAAACTTCAGAGGATGCAAGTGAATAAAAAATGCAAAAAAACAAGTGGACATGACCATATTATGACTACATAGTGACATCTAGTGGCTAAAAATGAGAAGACATATATAATAAAAAACGAACATTTAAAAAGTGTATACGTATAAAAAGATAACTGCGTGCGGTCCCGAATTGGAGCCGTACTGGGCAAAAGTCAAAGTGCATATGCTGGGTGAGGTGCAAACCCTATGGCGTGAGTGGTTTAAATGCAGGGAGAAATACTGAGTCCCTGCTGGGTATCTATAATAAGCAAAAACAGCCCTGTGTGGGGTGATGCAGCCAGCATCACTGTATGCGCATAGCACCAGAAGCCAGAAATTGCAACAACAGAATGCCAGCATCTTGTATATTATATGTTATCCTGGTGTGTCACCTGGACACCGATAAGCCTGGGGGACTGGTGTCACACAGTGGGATGACAAGTACCTTTAACAAGGGGGAGAGAAAAGGAAGAAGGAAGACATGATTGTGTGTTAGTGGACCAAAATGGTTACAAAAAATTATGTAGGCCAAGTGTGTCATTAAGGCCTTTAGGGTGTAGTGTGTCCATTTTGTAAATCCACTTGGACTCAAGCTGCAGAAGCTGTTTGGAACGGTTGCCACCCCGTATGTGTGCCGGCACGTGGTCTATGATCTTATATTTGATCATTGCCATGTTATGTTTGGCCTTGGCGAAATGCCTGGTCACTGGTTGCTCCCCTGAGCCAGAATGAAGGGCTGCCCGTATGGCACAATCGGTCTTGCCGATGTAATGTATTCCACATGGACAATAAATGATGTAGATAACAAATTTAGTCGTGCACGTGAGGGGCCATCTGATTTAAATTTTTTTTACCCATATAGAGATGTGCAACTTCGGTGCAAGCTGTCATGAAGCTGCATGTTGTGCAGCCTAGGCATCGGTAACAGCCCATTCTGGTGGGTCTGATTTGTCTAGAAGGGGTGTCAAAATTTGTAATCTCGGTCTTGACCAATAGGTCCTTCAAGTTTGGGCCGCGCTTGTAGCTCGGCATCAGCTTGGTGTCTTTGAACACCGGTAGCTCGGGATCCGAACGCACAATTTCCCACCAGTTTTTTACTCTGCTGGTGGTTTCTCGGCTGGCAGAGCTAAAGTCATTAACCCATGGAATACATGGCTTTATGACTTTAGGTGTTGCACCTGTGATAAGAGTGGTGCGCTCACACGCCAGAGCCCTGGCCTTGGCTTTAAGTAGGCCCTGTCTGGGGTAGCCTCTGTCCTCGAACTTCTGCTGCATGATGTCCAGTTGGTGATGGGTTTCAGAGTCGGTATCAGTGATCCTGCATACTCTCAAAAACTGAGTATGGGAGACTCTCCACCGTGTTGCGTGGGTGCGAGCTGTTGTGTCTAAGTATAGTATTGCGATCTGTCGGTTTGACATACAAAGAAGTGTGTGTAAATCCCAAAAATACAAATGTGTAAAAAATAGGCGTATTTCTGCCTACGAATACACCTATTTTTTACTAATCCATTTTGGTACATTTCCCCCGATGTATACATAGTATATATATATACACGCTATACTGCTGTTCTGTTCTCAAAGACAACATGAAGCATACTGTATATATCACTTGTGGAGCCGATATTTATGGTACAACACGCCCCTGTAATTCTCACATTCAAAGAGATCCCACAGCACATCTCCCCCATGTGTTAGAGCCTGACATCTCCGATTTACAAACATGATCATTAGCGATCAGTTTGACCATGTTATTATTGTATACAGAGATCCATATGTAACACACCCGTCCGGATCCCTGTGTTAACACCATACAATTGTCACGCTAGATGCGGTGACATCTCCTTCACATCACTTCTTAAACATTGCTCGGGCAGTAGTCCCGTGGCATCTGAAATTTACACTTCAAACTTGCACCATTTTTTAACATTGTTTTACTGTTTTAATGTAGGTTATTTATGTGCCATTTATGTGTTGTTATAGGCAGAAGCCAAACCCGGATCCTGGAGCGGAGGTTGTCATACAGAAGTGGGCGATACGGTGGGGTCACCATAGCAACCCATCTACAACAGAGGGGAGCGTGATGATGCAGTGAGGCTCCGCCCACTGACATCCGCCCGCACCGGAAGCCGCACTGGACGCAACCGGGACGCTCCACGTACGGGAATGGTGAGTATGCACATGCTGTATGTATTTAAATGTTTGCTGTGTCACCCGCACGCGTTGTACACCTTGACAAAGGGGTATCCAGTCCCCGAAACGTCGGTCACCTCCAATAAACACATTGTTAAGCCCACGGAGTGCCGCTGCCTGCTTGGATAATTCCTTAGATAGATAGATAGATACCAAAAAGAACCCCCACTGGGGGAATAAACAGCACTCACCAGTCTGTAGTTCAATGGAGGTACAACCAGGAGGTAATCCAAAGTTTATTTTCTGCAAGAGAGATCTTCTGACGTTTCGGTCCCCGCTGGTACCTTTATCAAGGCAGCCACTGTGTCAAATAGTCGCAACTTAAATCTGTGTGGGAAGGGGGATATATAGCCTTTGAGTATAAAGAAATATAAAAATATATGATACAGCCAGTACAGGATATGGCGGGTGAGCCAGTGAGAGGGACTATAGAGAGGTAGGGCAGGGGGATCAGAGGCGGTCCTGCAGCGATGCATAACCCCACAACAGAGAGAGCCGGCACCGGGAAGGGTGATCCCTGGAGAGGACAAGGGCCTGTGCAGTGCTGTGAGCTGCTGACCTGTAAGGAGCGGAGGCTGCGCAGCTGTGAGACCAGGAATGGCGCCAGGAGAGCCAGGCTCCTCCAAGTCCCCTACTGCTGCCACCTGCCAGAGGGAAGGGAACCGCGCTGCCCCCACTAGCTGCCAACCACAGGAGGAGCCCCAAACCCAGAGAGAACAGAATGATGTGTGCTGCCGAGGTGTCCTACATAGTGCCTGCCTGTGGAGGAGCCGAGAGGGTGAAGACTAGAACCTCAAGGAAGAAGGTGCTGAGGGGGTAAATTACCTGGGAGCACACCCAGCCGGAGGATTCTCCTGAAGTTGCTCCGAAGAAGATAGAGGACGCAGCAAGTGGAGACCAAGGTGCGCAGGCACCGCGGAGGACACCCGCTCTCGAGGAACCAGGACTGGAGGACATGCAAAGGACCCCTAGCTGGAGACCTGTAGAAGCCCCCTCAGTGGTGTGGAGCTGCCCCTAGAGATGCCTGCCCGAAAGTAAGTTAAGAACACGATGTAACATCAAGGACAGGAGCTGCTCAGAGGACAGGTGACAGCCCAGCGGAGGAGAGGATAGAGGAGGATCCCCAGCCTGATAGGAGCCGGGGGTGGAAGCAGAGGCCGACCCAGAACAGCACAACAGGCGGAGCAGAGGACGACCCAGCACCTACTGCTGCAGGAGCTGAGGACACGGGACACAAGGCAGACGTCAGGCTCATGGCAGATGCTGTGCGGCTGTGGTACAGGTATATGTGCGCTGTTGTTTATGCTGGGCGTTATGGGTAATAGAGGAGGTTTCTTTTTTAGGATGTCGGTATGTGGTAGACTTGCTATGTATAGGATGTGTAGTATGCTAGGGTTTGTGGTTATAGTGGATGTATTTGTGTATGCAGGGCACCATTTGCGGATGTACTAAAAGGATGATCACAAAAAGGGATGATCGGGATGATTGCCTGCAGTTCCTATTCGCACCACTAGATGTCACAATTTTTTTTACTTCAACTGAGAATTTGTATGTTGGACACTGGTTGTGTATCCTGGACAGTCGGTAGAATAGGTAATCAGCGCTCAGTATCATTCTGTGGAGTTTTCGTAGCTTCTTAAAAGAAGCTGTAAGCGCTGCACAGGGAGGCCAGGCAGTATCTCCCCTGTGCACAGTGAGCTGACAGGACGCGCTTCTGTCAGCTCCTGCTGTGCTAGCAGTGTGAGGATTCACTAATGAGAATCCTCACACTGTGCCTACCTAGCTAGTGTAAAAGTTAATAAAATAATAAAAACCCTAACTAACTCTACTCCTTCGGCTGCTCCGGCAGCCCTTTAGAATAGCACCCACTCCAGTGGGCACCTAACACGAACTGAGGAGTCTGGGATGCAGTAGGGGAGGAGCCTACCCTCCAAAAGCTTTAGGATAGGTGCCTGGCTCCTGCGGACCCTCCTACATCCCAATGTGAAGCTGTGTCACCAGGACCATTGAAAGAGAAAAGTATGTGCTGCACATACTTTTTGTACTTGCTTTTCATCGCATTGTATGCACAACGCATGTACAAGGATGAATGCGATGCGTGCTATTTAAGCTCAAAATGCACGCCCGCATCGAGACGTGTATGGGCACCTTAAGTCAGAGAGAACCTGAGAATTCTGACTGGGAAGTGCAATTAACAGGTCAGATGTGGACTGCTGCTTTGAAGTTGGATATCTCCATTTCCCCAGGGCCGATTTTAAAAATTCTGGTATCCCTGGAAAAAGGGGATCCTCAGCTATCAGAGTATGGCCCTTATACACCTGGGGCCCCAGAGCAAGTGCCCATTAAGCCCATACAAAAAGACCGCCCTGGTCCCGGTTCGCTGACGTCATCCGGGGGCGATTATGCTTTGTACACACGGGGGCGATAGGGGCTGAAATAGCTGGGAATATGGTTGCTGAGCGACCATATTGCCAGTGATTGGAGTGTGCACCAGCGATAAATCGCCGGGTGCGCGCTCCCGTTTTCACAAAACGGGACACTGGGCAATATGATTGCTGATATGATTGCTAGCAATATATTGCCAGCGATCATATTGCCCCGTGTGTACGCACCTTTATTCCTAACAATTTTGCTGCACCCGTCATCTTGAAACGTGCACATGTCCCTTTGTTGATGAATTTACAAGACTGCCTAATTAGAGCAATAATTGATATTTGCGTGGAGATTAATAACAGTATTACAGACACACATGCTATGACCGATAACACACACGTAACAGACTTATTTTATTTTTTTTTCTAATGCACTTTATTTCACATTTATCACTTTTCACTTATGTTTTTAATATTTCGCTGTCCTTAATAAATGATTCAATAAACATCATGTTTTAGCCAATTCTCTGTTTCTTGGGTCACTTTATTAATGTACCTATAACATTAATCAGAACATTAATATATGCTAACCTAGATTGCCCCTTGTAGGAATACTTTATCTTTCTTTGCTTCCAAGTCTAATACATATTCCTGGGTGCGCCTCCCCCATTACCAATTTATACTTAATATAGTAATGCAGGGGTGAGATAGCTATACCAATTACAGGCCGTTCGGATTGATAGCCTCTATCTATTAACCTGTATCAGCGATATCAGATGGTCGACAGTCATCAGGTCGACATACTGCAAAGTCGACATGGGTCTAGGTCGACAGGTCATTAGGTCAACATGGTCTAGGTCGACTGGGTTTTTCACTGGATTTTTGGGGGGGTTTTTGAGCCGACATGTGCCGACAGGCGGAATTTCATGCCCTACCATCCACTAGGGCAGGCGTTCCCAACCACGGTCCTCAAGGCACACCAACAGTGCAGGTTTTAGTGATATCCAGGCTTCAGCACAGATGGATTAATCCAAATCACAGGTACTAATTAAGTCACCTGTGCTCAAGCCTGGATATCATTAAAACCTGTACTGTTGGTGTGCCTTGAGGACCGTGGTTGAGAACGCCTGCACTAGGGTGTGGTGGGAGAATAACATAGAGTGCCAAGCACAGCCAGACATGCGAGGCGATGCGGTGCACTTAATCCTGTGTCCATGTTGACTGTGTCGGCATTCGGGTAAAAAAAAAGGTACAAAACCCCATGTTGAGCTAGACCATTTTGACCTAATGCTTTTTTGGACCAAATGACCTGTTGACCTTGACCCAAGTCGACCTTGCAGTATGTTGACCTAATGACTGTCGACAATCTTTCGGTCGACCATATGATCCTTACCTGTTTCAGCAAGGGGTGTGAGGCCAATTTCTCTCTTTCTCTCCAGGGAATGGAGAAATATCTGTGTTTAGAGCCAGACTAGAATCACGTCTGCCCGCAGACAATAGATCGGGTATCATTTTTTTATTTTTTTTTATGTATGTTTGACAAAGGCCATACACTTCACTGGAGGCGAAGATCCGCAGACGAAGGCCAGAGCATACAGCTAATTGCTGCCGATCCTACTATTAAAAAAGAAAAAGGAATGTATTGTATACACAGAACATCGAACATGCCTTCCAACTTTTACCAATAGATCAGTGGGACCTGCATGCAGCTGGCCCTGGAAAGGGGCGGGGCTATGTGCAACGGGGGCGGGACCGGGCATCGAGGCCCCGGGTTTTCCATCCTCTTTGCCAGCGTACCCAGCCCCGTCTCTCCTTGCTGCGCACGGCACCTATCCAGCAATCACCGGCTGCTCCACAAAGCAGAGCAGCCATGATCACCTCCCCTCAAGGGACATCAGGGCAGGCTCCAAATAGCGGGACCATACCACTGTAATCAGGACAGTTGGGAGGAATGCTATAAATACATTATCATGTAGCGCCTATTATTCCTGTTGTCCGACTCTACCTGTATGACTACATGTGAAGGAAAACACAGAGGCTGCTTCTTTTGCCCAACGTTTGGGAATTTATGATATTTTAGTTTTCGGAACTTGTCTCCTGTCCTACATAACAGTTTATAGACGCTGTGACCAGGGGTGAGGGTCATTAAGTCGACAGTAATTAGATCTTTTGGTCGGCAGTGAAAAGGTCTACATATGAAAAAGATCGACCTGGTTTAAATTGACGCTGAAAACGGTCGACACAATCCAAAAGGCTGCATGAAAAAGGTCAACACAGGAATAGGTCGACATGAGTTATTAAAGAAAATTGTGTATGTGGAAATCTGCTGACACGGGCACTGTATAAGTGTACAGCGACACGGACACACAGCTCCAATTTCTATTCACTTTTTTCTTAATGCACTTTTTTAATTTTAACCTATTTTGCTGTTTTGTGCCAATGAATAAACTGTATATTTAGAACAATTGGTCTGTACACAGACTCCGTCCTGCCCCCACTTAAAGTTATTCCTCCTGGTTATATATGGTGGCTAATTATTAATATTATGTTGTTTGAGCAGAAAATATTGTGGTATCAGTGGATGAGTCAAAAACTCAGGCTGCTCCCGGATCCGAAGGCGCTATACCCCACGCCCCTGAAACAGCAGACACTGGAGGAGGATTCGAACCCGTGGTGGCTCAGCCTGAGTGGCTGTCCCAGACGCTGAACTAACGGTACACGCCACTGTACCAGCCACTCATACACGGACTGTTCGTGTATCTCGTAGCTACAATGCAGTGACGTCATTCACGCTGTGCCGCACCATCGCCACCTATTGGCAGCTGCTGGAACTACACCTGGCACATAATGCATCGTCATCACTGCTGCTCCCCCTACATGAGCACTCTGCCGGCTGTTCTGATGGAGACAGTCACTGACTGGGACGCCATGCCCCTGCGTAGAAGAAGCGGCTGGTAAGTGCACATGTGCAGAACACCCCCTGAACACCAACCTGTGGGTGAGGACTGGAGCTCAGTCTGTATGACGGCAACAAATGAGGAGCTGCCGGGCCGCGAGCACCGATTGGCTCGCAAGTCATTTGAAATAGCCGCACCACGGATGTTCTGAGACATCCGGGTTTCCCACCGCTCTGCCCTGCTGTCTCCTTTCCCACACAGTGCACAGCTCTGGCACTGGGCATGTTACCCCTGGCACTGAGAATGTAATACCTGGCAATGAGCATGTATGTAAGCGGCACTTATGTGGCATAATAAAAAATGGGCATTACCATGTTTGGCATATTGTCAAATGGGCATTACCGTGTTTGGCATATAGTATAATGGACATTACGGTGTGTGGCATAATGTGTAATTTGCATTACTGTGTGCATTTCTGTGTCCCTGACCCATAAAGCCATGCCCTAAAATTTTTGGCACAAAATGTTCAGTTTTTATTAGGTGTTGGGTTGTTTTGCACTGTGGGGCATCATTTGAATCAGGGGTGGTATTATGTGGCCACATTATTCTTTTCCTGACAGTGTGGCTGTGACATAATTGGGGGGGGGGGGGGGAAGAGTCAGGGAAGCAAATTTCTCCACTTTAGGCACTGCTGCGCACTAATGTATAGTGATAATAGTAAACACTGCTGGAGCAGACCAGCAATGTATATGAGACCACTGCCACTGGCCATCAATGTATATTTTTATGGCGTTAATGTATACACTGCCGGCGCAGGTCAACAATGTATATGTTACCACCGCCACTGCCCCCCAATGTATATTTTGTTGTGGCGGTAATGTATACATTGCTGGGGAAGGTGAATGGATTTCTCCCTACGTGCACGGTGGCAAATTAAATGGTAGTTGTGCACATGGGCGGGATTTTGCCCAGTCGGAGCAGAGTCAGGTAGCGTTTACCTGTTTGCTGGGCTCCGAATATACACAGCCCAGCGATCAGTTCTGAATCAGGCCCCTAGAACAGAAATGCACTGAATAAAATGGCCCCTGCTCCCACCCTTGGAATACAAACCCTGCCCATTATGTAAATAGCCTTTTATATGAAAGATTTTCAGCAAAGTCTTTCACCTCCTGAAAATCTCTTGCTCTTTGGGGAAAATAGCTCAGTGTGTACGCACTACTTTGGTGACAAATATATCTTTCCGAGATTTTGGCAAAGTCTTTTGAAATGAAAATCTTCAAGTGTGTATGGGCCTTAACACTTGGCTCAAACAAAACGTCTACACAAGTACCTACCTCGGGAGGTTTGGAGCAGATGCCGACGTCACCACAGCAGATGGGGAGGAAGGTGTTGAGGGCTGCGGAGATTCTGGGGCTCTTGGAACCCTTCCCATTCGGTACCAGATGCCCATACTGTTCAGCTCCCTATCCAGGAGACATACACAAACACATGCGTATATAACTATATTAGTAAGGCTGACTAATGTGGTAGCTCAACATCCTAACAAAAGAAAAATGGGATATTTATGCCCTGAGGTAACGTACTCATGGGCCTAATATGTTCCTCTGTAATGCAACAAGCACATAATGGACACATTAAATACAGGGATTGATCTGTATTGGATATACATCTTGATTACCAATGGCATTTCACCATAAAGGAAAGAGTCAAATCACTGAATGTTTTATGAACATCGCTTGGCTATGTCTGGTATATCAGCCACAGAAAGATTATGAATAAACATTGTTCTATAATAATGATGCACGTTCCCCATTTCCAGCTACCCAATGTGTACCCAGCATAATATCACAAGTGTTCCTTCTAAGCTTCTGTTACAGGGTGCTGCACCCTGCCCGTTTTTAAAACCTCAAAATGCTCCCTGCCCTTTTTGTGTGTGGCACTCTGCGCCCTTGCGCTGCCCCCCACCTCGTTGACGTGCCGCTGAGAACTTTCGGTGTGTGCCATCATGTGTAATGGGTATTACGGTGTGTGGTATAATGTGTAATGGCCATTGTGGTGCATGGTATAATGTGTAATGGGTATTACATTGTGTGGTATAATGTATAAGAGGCATTACAGTATATGCCATAAGGTGTAAGAGGCATTATGGTGTGTGGTGTAATGTGTAAGAGTCATTACAGTGTGTGCCATAATGTGTGATGTCATTAGGTCATAATATGTAATGGACATAGCTCAGTATGACAATGTGTAATGGGTATTAGGGTGTGTGGTATAATGTATAAGAGGTATTACAGTGTATGCCATAATGTGTAGCTGTCATTATGACAGAAAATGGAATGGACATAGCACAGCATGACAATGTGTAATGGGTATTACGGTGTGTGGTATAATGTGTGATGGGCATTATGGTGTGTGGTATAATGTGTAATGGGTATTTTGTTGTGTGATATAACGTGTAGTTGTCATTATTACAGAATATGTAATGGACATAGATCAGTATGACAATGTGTAATGGGTAGTAGGGTGTGTGGCATAATGTGTAATGGGCATTTTGGTATTTTGTTTTAATGTGTAATGGGTATTACGGTGTGTGGTATAATGTGTAATGGGCATTATGGTGTGTGGTATAATGTGTAATGGGCATTATGGTGTGTGCGGTATAATGTGTAATGGGTATTATGGTGTGTGGTATAATGTGTTTTCATTGCGACAGAATATGTAATGGCCATAGCAGAATATGACAATGTGTAATGGGCATCATTCTTATAATTTTTGCTGTTTCTGATGTAAATTTCTAGTATAAAATGTGCTCTTTCGATTGAAAAAGTGCTCTGCCTGATGGTCAGCGCCCTGCCCTAAAAAAATCAGAGTGTGAACACTAGTGGGGTATTGCCAGTAGCCACTTTACGGGATATGGTCGTATTGTCGACACAACTTAGGTCGACAGTCATTAGGTCGACACCGTTGGGTCGACAGGTGGCAGGTGGGGTATGGCCAGCAGTCACAGTAACATATACACAGAGGGGTATAGCCAGCAGTTACAGCATCGTATACACAGTAGGGTTAAAGCCAGCAGTCACAGTAACGTATACACAGAGGGGTATGGCCAGCAGTTACAGTATCGCATACACAGTGGGGTTAAAGCCAGCAGTCACAGTAATGTATACACAATGGGGTTACGAGCAGCAGTCACAGTAATGTATACACAGTGGGGTATGGCCAGCAGTCACAGTAATGTATACACAGTGGAGTATGGCCAGTAGTCACAGTATGCACAGGAGTCCAGTAGAAAAAAAAAAAACAATTACAGCAGAGTGCGCAGCGGAGCATGCAAAGCGCAGGCTTCCATCCAATATAATGGCGCAGAGCCGCAGTCGCACCGAATTCTGTGGGATGCAATTCTCTGGAGAACCCAAGGCCGGGAAGATGGCACTGAGCCTCGTTGGGGGATGTGAGTGTGGCGGAAACGCCCATTGTTCGGAGCATCTCTTTTATTTGATATGTTTGTTTGGCTCCATCACACACAATGGTGGCCCCCACCGTAATGCCCATCACACATGATGGCCCACACTGTAATGTCCATCACACATGGTGGCCCACACTGTAATGTCCATCACACATGGTGGCCCCCACCGTAATGCCCATCACACATGATGGCCCACACTGTAATGTCCATCACACATGGTGGCCCCCACTGTAATGCCCATCACACATGATGGCCCACACCGTAATGCCCATCACACATGATGGCCCACACCGTAATGCCCATCACACATGATGGCCCACACTGTAATGCCCATCACACATGATGGCCCCCACTGTAATGCCCATCACATATGATGGCCCACACTGTAATATCCATCACACATGATGGCCCACACTGTAATGCCCATCACACATGATGGCCCCCACCGTAATGCCTATCGCACATGATGGCCCACACTGTAATGCCCATCACACATGATGGTTGTCCACACCGTAATGCCTATCGCACATGATGTCCCACACTGTAATGCCTATCACACATGATAGCCCACACTGTAATGCCCATCACACATGATGACCCACACTGTAATGCCCATCGCACATGATGGCCCCCACTGTAATGCCCATCGCACATGATGACCCACACTGTAATGCCTATCACACATGATGGCACCCACTGTAATGCCCATCGCACATGATGACCCACACTGTAATGCCCATCGCACATGATAGTGGCCCACACTGTAATGCCCATCGCACATGATGACGGTCCACTCTGTAATGCCCATCACACACGATGACCCACACTGTAATGCCCATCACACACGATGACCCACACTGTAATATCCATCACACATGATGGCCCACACTGTAATGCCCATCACACATGATGGCCCCCACCGTAATGCCTATCGCACATGATGGCCCACACTGTAATGCCCATCACACATGATGGTTGTCCACACCGTAATGCCTATCGCACATGATGTCCCACACTGTAATGCCTATCACACATGATAGCCCACACTGTAATGCCCATCACACATGATGACCCACACTGTAATGCCCATCGCACATGATGGCCCCCACTGTAATGCCCATCGCACATGATGACCCACACTGTAATGCCTATCACACATGATGGCACCCACTGTAATGCCCATCGCACATGATGACCCACACTGTAATAGCCAACGCACATGATAGTGGCCCACACTGTAATGCCCATCGCACATGATGACGGTCCACACTGTAATGCCCATCACACACGATGACCCACACTGAAATGCCCATCACACACGATGACCCACACTGTAATGCCCATCACACACGATGACCCACACTGTAATGCCCATCACACACGATGACCCACACTGTAATGCCCATCACACACGATGACCCACACTGTAATGCCCATCACACACGATGATCCACACTGTAATGCCCATCGCACACGATGACCCACACTGTAATACCCATCGCACACCTTAACAGCGACTACATATGATGGCACATAAGAGCCTCTTACCTACATGCTCATTGCCAGGGGTTTCTTACTCAATGCCAAAGGTTTTATGCTTAGTTGCCAAGAAGGTTTCATGCTCGTTGCCCAGGAGGTATTATATCCTTGTTACCCAGAATGGGAAAAGCAACCCCAGCAAGCCCTCCTGTCTGTGGAGGGAGGGCTTAGCCGGCAGGAAGAGCTGACAGCCACTGCTAGCAGAGAGCAGCTTAGCGTTGTGGCGGGGGGGGGGGGGGGGATTTGTCACTTTAAAGAGCTGCCATGCCGCTCACTTCTCAGGACTTCAGCAGTGGTAACAGCATGGGGGACGGTGGCGGGCTACATCTGTAACAACAGACACACAGCTTTCAGCAGAGAGCTCATCAGCGTTTCAGTGCATGCAGGGGGGGGCGGATGAGAAAGTTTGCAACGGGGTGTCAGCGCACCAGGGGGGCAGCGGAAGGGCGCAAAGTCCCAGACACAAAAAGGGCAGGAACACTAATTTCTGTGTCCTACGGATGACAGAAGGAGGGTGATATGGTCAGATGTATCTGCCTTCACCGTGGTTCGCAACAAGAGGACTAGCGCAGATTTTGACCCAACTTGAATAACTCTGCAGCTCTTAAGGCCCCCATCTGCTAGGGTGGGGAATCGCCTGTGGTACCCCGCCAACTCACCTGGCAGCTGCTACGTTCAGTTCACAAATAGTTCTACCCATGCATGTTGCCCCTTCTTTATATAAACACCTCTTTCTACACTTTTATGAAAACTCTTCACTACTGTATAACTGCAGCTCACCGTTACCAATTCTAAACAGTCTCTTGTTACAGTACATCTTCAGTTGTGACACCTGTCAGTATCACACTGACCCCAGGGGTTAATAAACTGCTTTCTGTTCTACCCTGATACTAGTAAATCCCCTAAACTCCAATACTGCTCTAAAACAAACAGTCATATTTATTGTGGGTTTTATTACTGTTTTAATTCAGCTCATCCTGGAAAAGGATTTGTGGCATTGAGAAAACCTCTGCGAGTATTTATAACAGTGTCTTGAGAATAAAACATTAATCTGGTCATGTAATTATAATTATGGTCAAAATAATAGGCAAAATCAGTGCTGGTGGCTGCCAATCGTAAAATATGTGATAACAGAAGTGAATCACTTGCCTCACCACATAATTACTTTTAAGTACGATATAAACAATCAACTAAATATATATTTTTTTGGCATTTTTCAATAAAGAAACTTTTAGCCTAGTGCTGCTGTGAAAAAAATACCGGGTTATTACCTGGTAACGGGTTTTCCTCTACTCCGCCATGGCAGCCATCATGTATGGGTTTCTCCCTGCTGGGTAGTGCTTTTGGAAAGGAAAAAAAGACCTCTGGATCCTATAAGAAGACTCCTCCTCCATACACCAGTGTCTTTATATTTCTTCAGCTTTAAAACAAACGAACATCATTATTCCACGTAACATACCGTATTAAGGGAGGGAAATACCGCTGCCATGGCGGAGTAGAGGAAAACCCGTTACCAGGTAATAACCCGGTATTTCCTCTACCTCCGCCATGGCAGCCATCATGTATGGGTCATGCCCAAGCAGTACCGTATTTCATAGGGTGGGTCATACTCACATATAACACAAGATCAGGCCACCGGCCACGTAATTCATAACTCAAAAAAGAACGTTTACTTCACGTCTTCGTTTACCGCCGCGCTCAGGACCTTCCTCCCGAACTTGGCATCTGCAGAGGACCAGACGTCCACTCTATAATGTTTTGTAAATGTGTGGGCTGAGGACCACCCTGCAGCCTTGCAAATCTCTGTTAGTGAGGCAGATTCTTTCTCTGCCCACGATGACGCCATTGATCGCGTTGAGTGGGCTTTAAACCCTTCAGGCGGCTCCTGCTGCCTTATGACATACGCTTGTCGAACACAGCTTTTAATCCATCTTGATAGAGTTTGCTTAGAGGCTCTTTGCCCCTTCCTTCCTCCTTCTGATAATATAAACAAATTGTCTACTTTACGAAATTCAGCCGTCCTTTGTTTATAAATGGAAAGGGCTCTGACCAAGTCCAGGCAATGCAATCTGCTTTCTTTACTATTTGTAGGATTTGTACAAAACGTAGGTAATATGATCTCCTGATTGATATGGAATTCTGACGCCACCTTCGGTACAAACATTGGATTTGTCCTCAAGACTACTTTATCTGTATACATCTTAAAGTACGGCTCCTTTATCCACAGTGCTTGGAGTTCCGATACTCTACGCGCTGAGGTCATGGCCACTAAAAACAACACTTTCCATGACAAAAATTTCAAGGCCACCTCTTGTAGTGGCTCAAACGGTGATTCTGTCAGAACTCCTAGTACCAGGTTCAAGTCCCATGATGGTATCGGACTTCTCACCCTTGGTTTAATTCTTTTCACTGCCTGCATGAACCTTTGTACATATCTGTTCTTGGCTATGTCCCAATCCAAGATGCATGATATAGCCGAGATTTGCACCTTCAAAGTACTTGGGGAGAGGTTCATTCGAAGACCTTCTTGTAGAAAGGAAAGAACGGTGACCACACTACGAGGATTCTTACTGTTCTCCTTCGACCAAAAAGCATACTTTTTCCACACTCTATAATATATCTTCATGGTTACCGGCTTTCTTGCCTTAAGCAACGTATCCACTACTCCTTCACTGAACCCCTTTGCTTTCAGGCTTCCGATCTCAGCAACCAGGCCGTCAGTTTCCACGACTCCGGCTGTTCTTTGAACACTTCTCCTTGTACTAGCAGATCCTTGGTCGAAGGTAGCCTCCACGGATCTTCCACTGCAAACTTCTGTACCGTATTGAACCATGCTCTGCGAGGCCAATAAGGAAGAATCGTTACTACTTCGATCTCTTCCCTCTGTAGTTTCCTCAATAGCCTCTGAATCATCGGTATTGGGGGAAAAACATAAGCTCTCTCCATGTTCCAAGGCACTGAAAGTGCGTTTACTTGTTCCGCCAGTGGTTCCCAGAACCTGGAAAAAAACCTGGGTACTTTTCTGTTTGCTGCCGTCGCCATAAGGTCTACTTGTGGACGTCCCCATCTTTCCACCAGGTTTTCGAATACCCTCTGGTTGAGGCCCCATTCTCCTGGCAGGCATTCTTTTCTGCTTAATTGGTCGGCCACCACATTTTCTTTCCCTGCCAGGTATACTGCCGTGATGCTCAGAACCCGACCTTCCGCCCATTCGAACAGTTTGGCGGCCACCTCCATCAATGCTCTGCTCCGTGTCCCCCCTTGCCGATTTACATAGGCCACTACTGCCTGATTGTCGGACCTCACGATCACTTCTCTTCCTTGCAGTTGACTCTGAAACCACCTGCAGGCTCTGACCACTGCCTCCATTTCCCTCAGGTTGGAGTGAGCCTCCCTCCAATCTTGCTGCCATTTTCCTTGAGCCACTTGATGATTGAAGGTTGCTCCCCAGCCTGTTTCGCTGGCGTCTGTGGTTAGTGTAACCTGCTGCTTCCTACCAAAGTATCTTCCTGCCACCAATCTGTCTTCTACTGCCCACCAGTCCAAGTCTTGTCTGGCCTTTGTGGACAGGACTATCCTTTGGGACAAATCTTTTGAGTTTTTGTTCCATTGAAGAAGAAAACAGCTTTGGAGTTTCCTTGTATGGAACCTTGCCCACGGAACCACCTCTATGGCTGCTGCCATTAGGCCTAGCACTTCCATGCAGCCTCGTGAGGACACAACGCGTTTTCTTTGTAAACTTTTCACTTGCTGCACTAGTTTTCTTCTTCTGCTTTCTGTCAAGGAAATATTTAGTTCTTTTGTATTGATCACTACCCCTAGGTATGTCAGTTCTTGAGCAGGAATCAATTGGCTCTTTTTGTAATTTATTAACCAACCGTGTTCCAGCAGACATTGTACCACTCTGTCTGTGTGCTCTTGCGCCTTCTCCTCGGAGTCTGCGACTATTAAAATGTCGTCGAGGTAAGGGAATAACCTTATCCCACTCTGTCTTAGTGCTGCTATCAGCACAACCAGAACCTTGGAGAATGTCCTCGGGGATGTAGCCAGACCGAATGGCAGGGCGTTGAATTGATAGCTTGTGTCCATTAGCCTGAACCTCAGATATTTTCGATGGCTTATGCAGATTGGAACATGCAAATAGGCGTCTCTGAGATCTATCGATGTCATGAAGTCTTTTTGACTTAAGTCTAGTATCACAGATTTGATACTCTCCATTTTGAAAGGTTTGACCTCTACGAACTGATTGAGTCGTCTCAGATCTAGTATGGTCCGAAATCCCCCTGTCGTTTTCCTTACTAAAAAGAAACGGGAGAAGCATCCCCGAAATTCCTGATCCTCTGGAACAATGCTGACTACTTCTTGTTCCAGCATTTCTTGTAAACTTGCAAATAAGGCTTTTCTCTCCTCCCTGTCTTTGGGAATCGGAGACTGAACGAAAAAATCTCCGGGAACTTTGTTGAATTCCACTTTGTACCCGGAGGATACTACCTCTTGGACCCACTTGTCTCCAGTGGTCCCGGACCAGATGCTTGTAAATTTTAGTAGTCTGGCCCCTACTTTTTGTGACCCGACATCACTGTGCCTCCTTTTTGGAGGAGAATTTATTCTCCCTATTTCTTTGGGCACGAAAATTGCCCCTTGCGATCCAGGATCCCCTTCTGTAGGGCCTTCCTGGTCTATATGCCCGCGACTCTCTATAGCATGGGTCCTCAAACTGCGGCCCTCCAGATGTTGTGAAACTACAAATCCCAGCATGCCTTGCCACAGTTTTGCTGTAAGGGAGTGTTAAACTGTGGCAAGGCATGCTGGGATTTGTAGTTTCACAACATCTGGAGGGCCGCAGTTTGAGGACCCATGCTCTATAGTCTTGGGGCTGAAATCTTCCGAACTTGGCTGGAGGCGCCCTTCTGCCTCCCTTATCCTGAGGGAGCCAGACAGACTTCCCCCCTGAAATTTTAGCCACGAGTTCGTCCAACTGTTTACCAAACAAATAGTCCCCTTGGAACGGCATGGACAGGAGTTTATTCTTGGACTGTACGTCCGCTGCCCATGGTTTTAACCAGAGGGCCCTCCTTGTTGCGGCTGTTGCGGCCCCTGCTCTGGCTGCCAGCCTCACCGCATCCATAGATGCTTCGCAAACAAACTCCACTGCCAGTTGTACATCTTGTACGATTTTTAACAACTCCGAACTTGCGAGGTCATCCAGAATATCCCCTTCTAATTGCTGACACCAGCCTCTTATTATTCTGGAAGTTACTGCCATTGCCGACGCTGCTTTTAGGGAAGCCCCTGAAATTAAATGCTGCTTCCTTAGGCCCAACTCGATCTTCCGATCCATTGGATCTTTAAAGGCGTTGGCCTCTTCTAGTGGCAATGTCGTTTTCTTCGACAACCTTGCCACCGCAGCATCTATTTTAGGTGCTTCTTCCCATGAGAGCACTTGCGCCTTGTCAAAGGGATACATCCTATTAACCTTTCCTGGAATAGCCACTCTCTTGTCTGGCTGCTTCCATTCTTCGGTTATTATGTCCTTTAGAGTTTGCGATAAAGGAAACGTTTTACTTTTCTGTTTCCTATCCTTGAAAAGCATTTCTTGCAAGCTTATATCCTCTTGCTTGTCTTCAATATTTAATGCTTTATAAATACGGACCAGTAGGTTATCAACCATGTCGGCATTAAAGTCCGCGTCCGACCTATCCTGACCTGGATCATCCTCATCTCCGTCATCTAAGTCACCACCAAGCATATTAGCACTGGTCGACTGACCCGCTGTATCATTCATATCTTCACTTAGCACATAACTTTTCCGTTTAATGGGCGTTTTACCCGGATCCTCCTTAGGCGCAAACGTGTCTGCCAAAGCCGTTTTCAACATTTGCACCAGGCTCGCCATTTGAGCCGGGGGAAATAACTGAGACGCCTTACAGCCTTCACACACAGTCCCCACGTGTTTATCTGGCAGAGTCTTGTCACATGTTGCACACTTGCTCAGTGCAGATTTCTTCTGCTTGCTTTTACCCTTATCCTTGCTAGACTCAGACCTAAAATGACACCACCAACCAGTCACTATGAATACTTTTAACCAACACCACGTGGACACCCTTACACCAGCACGCTGCTCACCCAGTTTTTACGCCAGACTGCCTGTCTTCCTCCATAATTGGTAGTGCGCCTTCTAAAAACATAGCCACGTCTAAGTACCAGCACGTAACTTCATACAAGAACAGTAAGCCAGATACAACTCACCACAAGCCTGTACGTGTACCCAGTCCCGCGTGCCTCACAAGTCCAGGCAACCAAGACGCTAGCGTATACCGGCTGAATCCCGGTCCCGATCACACACCTAGCCTCAGATCAGCGTGGCACTGAACACACGCCGGCTCCGCCAATGAACGCGTTACCGGAAGTCGCGTCCGAATGACGCGTCTTATCCTCCTGAGGTATACGTCACGCGCACTACCCGGCGTCCGCCCTTAGCACAGAGCTGGGGCAGGGGAACGCGTGTAAGTTGTTTGGCAAGTGCTGCTCCCCTGGACGCCGCCGCACAGCTACCCCATGGGGCCCGCATTCGGCATAATGAGAGCTTATGGTCTCCTTCTCTCCTGCATGAAGCCACAGCAGCTGCAGGGAGCGACAGTCTGCAGCGTGAGGTGAGCTGGTGTCCACACACATGCACTACCCGGAAAGGAAAAAAAGACACTGGTGTATGGAGGAGGAGTCTTCTTATAGGATCCAGAGGTCTTTTTTTCCTTTCCAAAAGCACTACCCAGCAGGGAGAAACCCATACATGATGGCTGCCATGGCGGAGGTAGAGGAAATTCTGATACTCTCTCTAGGTCTGTGGGTCCCAACCTCGGTCCTCAGGACCCCCCAACAGTCTGCGTTTTCCAGGTCACCCGGCAGGTGCACTCATTATTCACTGACACATTTTAAAAGATCCTGCATGGAGGCCTGGAAAATGTACACTGTTGGGGAGTCCTGATGACCGAGGTTGAGAACCACTGCTCTTGGGTGTTGGGATTTAAAAAAAGTTTGGGAACCACTGTCCTACGCCATACTAGAAAGATGTACCGAAAAAGTTACTTGCAGCCAATCAAGCAGGTCTGAATCACCCTCTACATTTAGTTTTCTGTACTGTTGCTGGAAGTCTGCATACTTTTATTCAGGCAATGTATGGTTCTATCTATATGATGCTTTGAAATAAAAATCATTCTTTAAAAAAAAAAAAACCTTTCAAAAATTCTATAGACCTAATGTTCTATAGAAATATCTCACAAGAAGCATTTAGGCATAGACACGCCCATAGGTTTATTTATTTATTAACAGTTTCTTATATAGCGCACACATATTTCACAGCGCTTTACAGAGAATACTTGAACATTCACATCAGTCCCTGCCCCAGTGGAGCTTACAATCTAATCCCTACCACACACACACACATTCCAGGGTTAATTTTGTTGGAAGCCAATTAACCTACCAGTATATTTTTGGATTGTGGGAGGAAACTGTTAATATAAATAAATCCGTATTTATAAAGCATTAAATATTGAAGACAAGCAAGAGGATATAAGCTTGCAAGAAATGCTTTTCAAGGATAGGAAACAGAAAAGTAAAACGTTTCCTTTATCGCAAACTCTAAAGGACATAATAACCGAAGAATGGAAGCAGCCAGACAAGAGAGTGGCTATTCCAGGAAAGGTTAATAGGATGTATCCCTTTGACAAGGCGCAAGTGCTCTCATGGGAAGAAGCACCAGGAGGAAACCCACGCAAGTATGGGGAGAATATACAAACTCCACACAGTTAGAGCCATGGTGGGAATCGAACCCATTACCTCAGTGCTGTGAGGCAGTAATGCTAACCATTACACCATCCGTACTGCTCCATGTGGAGTTAGACACGCCCTTTGGGCACTGTGTGACACGCCCCTTACAAAGGCGCTTGGCGCATCCTACTGTAATTTTCCTGACTGTAGTTTTCAATTGGAGGGAAGTATGTTGTAACCACAAAGAAAAGTGATCTACATCAGATTCATAGACTAGTTAATAGTACCCCTTTTATACCAAAAACGCCAGGTCGCATCCAGGTTTTTGATCCCTGCTTCAAGCCGGGTGTGACCCTGCGTTTGCACCCTTTTACACCACTGTCGCATCCCCCCTGCCGCTTGGAGATTATGTCATCTCCGATCGCCGCCGCCAGGACCCGGAATGCTGCGCTGGGGGCAAGCCCAGCACTAAGGTAATCTGCTGGGCTGCCCCCAGCCCCCGTCCACCCCTTGTCCGGGAGGTGAATGGATGCTGCTCACAGGCATCCATTCACCTCCTCTGCTACTGCTGTCTGCAGGGTATAGCAGACAGCAGTGCAGGCTGCCTGTGCCCCCCCCCCGTCCAACCTGCGGACACTGCTCCGCGCCCCCCCGGGGTGGCCCTTTCGGACCGCACCCGACTCGGCTGAAATGATGCGGAGGGGTTACAATGCCTTTTGTTATATTTATTGTGGCACAAACACTCTGGGAAACTGTATATAGGAAAGTAGTGTATGGTGGCGGATGCTGGGAGTAGTAGTATAAGAACTGATAGTGTTAGCAATATGGTCGTATCGTTCATTAGACCCCACCTACTGTATGTGACTGCCAAAACTGGCTTACGCTCTAGAGCAGGCATGTACAACCTGCGGCCTTCTAGCTCCTGTGAAACTACACATCCCAGCATGCCTTGCCATAGTTTTAGCACTCGCTAATAGCAAAACTATGGCAAGGCATGATGGGACTTGTAGTTTCGCAACAGCCGGAGGGCCGCAGGTTGGACATGACTGCCCTAGAACAGTGGTTCCCAACCCTGGTCCTCAAGTACCCCCAACAGTGCACATTTTCCAGGTCTCCACACAGAATCACAAGTGATATAATTAGCTCCACCTGTGGATCTTTTAAAATGTGTCTGAATAATGAGTGCACCTGCTGGGTGACCTGGAAAACGTGCACTGTTGGGGGGACTTGAGGACCACGGTTGGGAACCACTGCCCTAGAATGTCATGTGCATGATCTAGGGATCCATCGTCTTGGACAGAGATAAAAGAAGAAGATTAAGAAGCATTTAGAGCAGTTTCTGTTGTTTTACAGCTGCGCTAGCATAATGCCGGGAGATGATTGCTTGGTTCTTTGTCAATATCCTCTCTGGGAGAAGCAACCGCAGGCCGCTTTCAGGGGGTGTGGTGGAACAGACTCAACATTAGACCCCGCCCCCAGCCAACTTATACTGTAATTTGGCTTCTAATTGTGGTTTTACCTAACATTTACTGACTACCGGTACTCTGACAAGGGAGCGAGCGCAAAGAAGCCCCGTGCAGGTTCGGTGGCTCATCGGGCATTTAGCAGTCGGGATTCCAATGTCGGTATAGTGACTGTCGGGGGGCATCCGGCTCTTGTTATCATCTTTGTGCTTAATTCAATCTTATCCTCATGTATGTAACCCGAGAATGGGAGGTTTATCAGCTGCATCATTATTTCTCTTTCCTCCACTAGGTGACACTGGAGAGTTACAGTGGGGAATAGAAGGGCGACCACAGGGAGCTTGGGCACTTTAGATTACACATTGTCATACTGATCTATGTCCATTACATATTCTGTAATAATGACAACTACACGTTATATCACACAACAAAATACCCATTACACATTATACCACACACCATAATGCCCATCACACATTATACCACACACCGTAATACCCATTACACATTGTCATGCTGTGCTATGTCCATTCCATTTTCTGTCATAATGACAGCTACACATTATGGCATACACTGTAATACCTCTTATACATTATACCACACACCCTAATACCCATTACACATTGTCATACTGAGCTATGTCCATTACATATTATGACCTAATGACATCACACATTATGGCACACACTGTAATGACTCTTACACATTACACCACACACCATAATGCCTCTTACACCTTATGGCATATACTGTAATGCCTCTTATACATTATACCACACAATGTAATACCCATTACACATTATACCATGCACCACAATGGCCATTACACATTATACCACACACCGTAATACCCATTACACATGATGGCACACACCGAAAGTTCTCAGCGGCACGTCAACGAGGTGGGGGGCAGCGCAAGGGCGCAGAGTGCCACACACAAAAAGGGCAGGGAGCATTTTGAGGTTTTAAAAACGGGCAGGGTGCAGCACCCTGTAACAGAAGCTTAGAAGGAACACTTGTGATATTATGCTGGGTACACATTGGGTAGCTGGAAATGGGGAACGTGCATCATTATTATAGAACAATGTTTATTCCTAATCTTTCTGTGGCTGATATACCAGACATAGCCAAGCGATGTTCATAAAACATTCAGTGATTTGACTCTTTCCTTTATGGTGAAATGCCATTGGTAATCAAGATGTATATCCAATACAGATCAATCCCTGTATTTAATGTGTCCATTATGTGCTTGCTTGCATTACAGAGGAACATATTAGGCCCATGAGTACGTTACCTCAGGGCATAAATATCCCATTTTTCTTTTGTTAGGATGTTGAGCTACCACATTAGTCAGCCTTACTAATATAGTTATATACTCATGTGTTTGTGTATGTCTCCTGGATAGGGAGCTGAACAGTATGGGCATCTGGTACCGAATGGGAAGGGTTCCAAGAGCCCCAGAATCTCCGCAGCCCTCAACACCTTCCTCCCCATCTGCTGTGGTGACGTCGGCATCTGCTCCAAACCTCCCGAGGTAGGTACTTGTGTAGACGTTTTGTTTGAGCCAAGTGTTAAGGCCCATACACACTTGAAGATTTTCATTTCAAAAGACTTTGCCAAAATCTCTGAAAGATATATTTGTCACCAAAGTAGTGCGTACACACTGAGCTATTTTCCCCAAAGAGCAAGAGATTTTCAGGAGGTGAAAGACTTTGCTGAAAATCTTTCATATAAAAGGCTATTTACATAATGGGCAGGGTTTGTATTCCAAGGGTGGGAGCAGGGGCCATTTTATTCAGTGCATTTCTGTTCTAGGGGCCTGATTCAGAACTGATCGCTGGGCTGTGTATATTCGGAGCCCAGCAAACAGGTAAACGCTACCTGACTTTGCTCCGACTGGGCAAAATCCCGCCCATGTGCACAACTACCATTTAATTTGCCACCGTGCACGTAGCGAGAAATCCATTCACCTTCCCCAGCAATGTATACATTACCGCCACAACAAAATATACATTGGGGGGCAGTGGCGGTGGTAACATATACATTGTTGACCTGCGCCGGCAGTGTATACATTAACGCCATAAAAATATACATTGATGGCCAGTGGCAGTGGTCTCATATACATTGCTGGTCTGCTCCAGCAGTATTTACATTAATAACTATTATCACTATACATTAGTGCGCAGCAGTGCCTAAAGTGGAGAAATTTGCTTCCCTGACTCTTCCCCCCCCCCCCCAATTATGTCACAGCCACACTGTCAGGAAAAGAATAATGTGGCCACATAATACCACCCCTGATTCAAATGATGCCCCACAGTGCAAAACAACCCAACACCTAATAAAAACTGAACATTTTGTGCCAAAAATTTTAGGGCATGGCTTTATGGGTCAGGGACACAGAAATGCACACAGTAATGCAAATTACACATTATGCCACACACCGTAATGTCCATTATACTATATGCCAAACACGGTAATGCCCATTTGACAATATGCCAAACATGGTAATGCCCATTTTTTATTATGCCACATAAGTGCCGCTTACATACATGCTCATTGCCAGGCATTACATTCTCAGTGCCAGGGGTAACATGCCCAGTGCCAGAGGTGTGCACTGTGTGGGAAAGGAGACAGCAGGGCAGAGCGGTGGGAAACCCGGATGTCTCAGAACATCCGTGGTGCGGCTATTTCAAATGACTTGCGAGCCAATCGGTGCTCGCGGCCCGGCAGCTCCTCATTTGTTGCCGTCATACAGACTGAGCTCCAGTCCTCACCCACAGGTTGGTGTTCAGGGGGTGTTCTGCACATGTGCACTTACCAGCCGCTTCTTCTACGCAGGGGCATGGCGTCCCAGTCAGTGACTGCCTCCATCAGAACAGCCGGCAGAGTGCTCATGTAGGGGGAGCAGCAGTGATGACGATGCATTATGTGCCAGGTGTAGTTCCAGCAGCTGCCAATAGGTGGCGATGGTGCGGCACAGCGTGAATGACGTCACTGCATTGTAGCTACGAGATACACGAACAGTCCGTGTATGAGTGGCTGGTACAGTGGCGTGTACCGTTAGTTCAGCGTCTGGGACAGCCACTCAGGCTGAGCCACCACGGGTTCGAATCCTCCTCCAGTGTCTGCTGTTTCAGGGGCGTGGGGTATAGCGCCTTCGGATCCGGGAGCAGCCTGAGTTTTTGACTCATCCACTGATACCACAATATTTTCTGCTCAAACAACATAATATTAATAATTAGCCACCATATATAACCAGGAGGAATAACTTTAAGTGGGGGCAGGACGGAGTCTGTGTACAGACCAATTGTTCTAAATATACAGTTTATTCATTGGCACAAAACAGCAAAATAGGTTAAAATTAAAAAAGTGCATTAAGAAAAAAGTGAATAGAAATTGGAGCTGTGTGTCCGTGTCGCTGTACACTTATACAGTGCCCGAGTCAGCAGATTTCCACATACACAATTTTCTTTAATAACTCATGTCGACCTATTCCTGTGTTGACCTTTTTCATGCAGCCTTTTGGATTGTGTCGACCGTTTTCAGCGTCAATTTAAACCAGGTCGATCTTTTTCATATGTAGACCTTTTCACTGCCGACCAAAAGATCTAATTACTGTCGACTTAATGACCCTCACCCCTGGTCACAGCGTCTATAAACTGTTATGTAGGACAGGAGACAAGTTCCGAAAACTAAAATATCATAAATTCCCAAACGTTGGGCAAAAGAAGCAGCCTCTGTGTTTTCCTTCACATGTAGTCATACAGGTAGAGTCGGACAACAGGAATAATAGGCGCTACATGATAATGTATTTATAGCATTCCTCCCAACTGTCCTGATTACAGTGGTATGGTCCCGCTATTTGGAGCCTGCCCTGATGTCCCTTGAGGGGAGGTGATCATGGCTGCTCTGCTTTGTGGAGCAGCCGGTGATTGCTGGATAGGTGCCGTGCGCAGCAAGGAGAGACGGGGCTGGGTACGCTGGCAAAGAGGATGGAAAACCCGGGGCCTCGATGCCCGGTCCCGCCCCCGTTGCACGTAGCCCCGCCCCTTTCCAGGGCCAGCTGCATGCAGGTCCCACTGATCTATTGGTAAAAGTTGGAAGGCATGTTCGATGTTCTGTGTATACAATACATTCCTTTTTCTTTTTTAATAGTAGGATCGGCAGCAATTAGCTGTATGCTCTGGCCTTCGTCTGCGGATCTTCGCCTCCAGTGAAGTGTATGGCCTTTGTCAAACATACATAAAAAAAAATAAAAAAATGATACCCGATCTATTGTCTGCGGGCAGACGTGATTCTAGTCTGGCTCTAAACACAGATATTTCTCCATTCCCTGGAGAGAAATTGGCCTCACACCCCTTGCTGAAACAGGTAAGGATCATATGGTCGACCTAAAGATTGTCGACAGTCATTAGGTCAACATACTGCAAGGTCGACATGGGTCAAGGTCAACAGGTCATTTGGTCCAAAAAAGCATTAGGTCAAAATGGTCTAGCTCAACATGGGGTTTTGTACTTTTTTTTTTTACCCGAATGCCGACACAGTCAACATGGACACAGGATTAAGTGCACCGCATCCCCTCGCATGTCTGGCTGTGCTTGGCACTCTATGTTATTCTCCCACCACACCCTAGTGCAGGCGTTCCCAACCACGGTCCTCAAGGCACACCAACAGTACAGGTTTTAATGATATCCAGGCTTGAGCACAGGTGACTTAATTAGTACCTGTGATTTGGATTAATCCATCTGTGCTGAAGCCTGGATATCACTAAAACCTGCACTGTTGGTGTGCCTTGAGGACCGTGGTTGGGAACGCCTGCCCTAGTGGA
The DNA here is from genome assembly GCF_055691185.1 of Crinia signifera. Lineage (NCBI taxonomy): Eukaryota > Metazoa > Chordata > Amphibia > Anura > Myobatrachidae > Crinia > Crinia signifera. The sequence goes on along the minus strand of NW_028142263.1, from coordinate 36,421 downwards.
TGGTAGGGCATGAAATTCCGCCTGTCGGCACATGTCGACTCAAAAAAAACCCCAAAAATCCAGTGAAAAACCCAGTCGACCTAGACCATGTTGACCTAATGACCTGTCGACCTAGACCCATGTTGACTTTGCAGTATGTCGACCTGATGACTGTCGACCATCTGATATCGCTGATACAGGTTAATAGATAGAGGCTATCAATCCGAACGGCCTGTAATTGGTATAGCTATCTCACCCCTGCATTACTATATTAAGTATAAATTGGTAATGGGGGAGGCGCACCCAGGAATATGTATTAGACTTGGAAGCAAAGAAAGATAAAGTATTCCTACAAGGGGCAATCTAGGTTAGCATATATTAATGTTCTGATTAATGTTATAGGTACATTAATAAAGTGACCCAAGAAACAGAGAATTGGCTAAAACATGATGTTTATTGAATCATTTATTAAGGACAGCGAAATATTAAAAACATAAGTGAAAAGTGATAAATGTGAAATAAAGTGCATTAGAAAAAAAATTAAAATAAGTCTGTTACGTGTGTGTTATCGGTCATAGCATGTGTGTCTGTAATACTGTTATTAATCTCCACGCAAATATCAATTATTGCTCTAATTAGGCAGTCTTGTAAATTCATCAACAAAGGGACATGTGCACGTTTCAAGATGACGGGTGCAGCAAAATTGTTAGGAATAAAGGTGCGTACACACGGGGCAATATGATCGCTGGCAATATATTGCTAGCAATCATATCAGCAATCATATTGCCCAGTGTCCCGTTTTGTGAAAACGGGAGCGTGCACCCGGCGATTTATCGCTGGTGCACACTCCAATCACTGGCAATATGGTCGCTCAGCAACCATATTCCCAGCTATTTCAGCCCCTATCGCCCCCGTGTGTACACAGCATAATCGCCCCCGGATGACGTCAGCGAACCGGGACCAGGGCGGTCTTTTCGTATGGGCTTAATGGGCACTTGCTCTGGGGCCCCAGGTGTATAAGGGCCATACTCTGATAGCTGAGGATCCCCTTTTTCCAGGGATACCAGAATTTTTTAAATCGGCCCTGGGGAAATGGAGATATCCAACTTCAAAGCAGCAGTCCACATCTGACCTGTTAATTGCACTTCCCAGTCAGAATTCTCAGGTTCTCTCTGACTTAAGGTGCCCATACACGTCTCGATGCGGGCGTGTATTTTGAGCTTAAATAGCACGCATCACATTTATCCTTGTACATGCGTTGTGCATACAATGCGATGAAAAGCAAGTACAAAAAGTATGTGCAGCACATACTTTTCTCTTTCAATGGTCCTGGTGACACAGCTTCACATTGGGATGTAGGAGGGTCCGCAGGAGCCAGGCACCTATCCTAAAGCTTTTGGAGGGTAGGCTCCTCCCCTACTGCATCCCAGACTCCTCAGTTCGTGTTAGGTGCCCACTGGAGTGGGTGCTATTCTAAAGGGCTGCCGGAGCAGCCGAAGGAGTAGAGTTAGTTAGGGTTTTTATTATTTTATTAACTTTTACACCAGCTAGGTAGGCACAGTGTGAGGATTCTCATTAGTGAATCCTCACACTGCTAGCACAGCAGGAGCTGACAGAAGCGCGTCCTGTCAGCTCACTGTGCACAGGGGAGACGCTGCCTGGCCTCCCTGTGCAGCGCTTACAGCTTCTTTTAAGAAGCTACGAAAACTCCACAGAATGATACTGAGCGCTGATTACCTATTCTACCGACTGTCCAGGATACACAACCAGTGTCCAACATACAAATTCTCAGTTGAAGTAAAAAAAATTGTGACATCTAGTGGTGCGAATAGGAACTGCAGGCAATCATCCCGATCATCCCTTTTTGTGATCATCCTTTTAGTACATCCGCAAATGGTGCCCTGCATACACAAATACATCCACTATAACCACAAACCCTAGCATACTACACATCCTATAACTAGCGAGTCTACCACATACCGACATCCTAAAAAAGAAACCTCCTCTATTACCCATAACGCCCAGCATAAACACACAACAGCGCACATATACCTGTACCACAGCCGCACAGCATCTGCCATGAGCCTGACGTCTGCCTTGTGTCCCGTGTCCTCAGCTCCTGCAGCAGGAGGTGCTGGGTCGTCCTCTGCTCCGCCTGTTGTGCTGTTCTGGGTCGGCCTCTGCTTCCACCCCCGGCTCCTATCAGGCTGGGGATCCTCCTCTATCCTCTCCTCCGCTGGGCTGTCACCTGTCCTCTGAGCGGCTCCTGTCCTTGATGTTACATCGTGTTCTTAACTTACTTTCGGGCAGGCATCTCTACGGGCAGCTCCGCACCACTGAGGGGGCTTCTACAGGTCTCCAGCTAGGGGTCCTTTGCATGTCCTCCAGTCCTGGTTCCTCGAGAGCGGGTGTCCTCCGCGGTGCCTGCGCACCTTGGTCTCCACTTGCTGCGTCCTCTATCTTCTTCGGAGCAACTTCAGGAGAATCCTCCGGCTGGGTGTGCTCCCAGGTAATTTACTACCTCAGCACCTTCTTCCTTGAGGTTCTAGTCTTCACCCTCTCGGCTCCTCCACAGGCAGGCACTATGTAGGACACCTCGGCAGCACACATCATTCTGTTCTCTCCGGGTTTGGGGCTCCTCCTGTGGTTGGCAGCTAGTGGGGGCAGCGCGGTTCCCTTCCCTCTGGCAGGTGGCAGCAGTAGGGGACTTGGAGGAGCCTGGCTCTCCTGGCGCCATTCCTGGTCTCACAGCTGCGCAGCCTCCGCTCCTTACAGGTCAGCAGCTCACAGAACTGCACAGGCCCTTGTCCTCTCCAGGGATCACCCTTCCCGGTGTCGGCTCTCTCTGTTGTGGGTTATGCATCGCTGCAGGACCGCCTCTGATCCCCCTGCCCTACCTCTCTATAGTCCCTCTCACTGGCTCACCCGCCATATCCTGTACTGGCTGTATCATATATTTTATATTTCTTTATACTCAAAGGCTATATATCCCCCTTCCCACACAGATTTAAGTTGCGACTATTTGACACAGTGGCTGCCTTGATAAAGGTACCAGCGGGGACCGAAACGTCAGAAGATCTCTCTTGCAGAAAATAAACTTTGGATTACCTCCTGGTTGTACCTCCATTGAACTACAGACTGGTGAGTGCTGTTTATTCCCCCAGTGGGGGTTCTTTCTGGTATCTATCTATCTAAGGAATTATCCAAGCAGGCAGCGGCACTCCGTGGGCTTAACAATGTGTTTATTGGAGGTGACCGACGTTTCGGGGACTGGATACCCCTTTGTCAAGGTGTACAACGCGTGCGGGTGACACAACAAACATTTAAATACATACAGCATGTGCATACTCACCATTCCCGTACGTGGAGCGTCCCGGTTGCGTCCAGTGCGGCTTCCGGTGCGGGCGGATGTCAGTGGGCGGAGCCTCACTGCATCATCACGCTCCCCTCTGTTGTAGATGGGTTGCTATGGTGACCCCACCGTATCACCCACTTCTGTATGACAACCTCCGCTCCAGGATCCGGGTTTGGCTTCTGCCTATAACAACACATAAATGGCACATAAATAACCTACATTAAAACAGTAAAACAATGTTAAAAAATGGTGCAAGTTTGAAGTGTAAATTTCAGATGCCACGGGACTACTGCCCGAGCAATGTTTAAGAAGTGATGTGAAGAAGATGTCACCGCATCTAGCGTGACAATTGTATGGTGTTAACACAGGGATCCGGACGGGTGTGTTACATATGGATCTCTGTATACAATAATAACATGGTCAAACTGATCGCTAATGATCATGTTTGTAAATCGGAGATGTCAGGCTCTAACACATGGGGGAGATGTGCTGTGGGATCTCTATGAATGTGAGAATTACAGGGGCGTGTTGTACCATAAATATCGGCTCCACAAGTGATATATACTGTATGCTTCATGTTGTCTTTGAGAACAGAACAGCAGTATAGCGTGTATATATATACTATGTATACATCGGGGGAAATGTACCAAAATGGATTCGTAAAAAATAGGTGTATTCGTAGGCAGAAATACGCCTATTTTTTACACATTTGTATTTTTGGGATTTAGAACCATGTCAACCTTTTTCGGTACTTGTGTATTTTGGCGGCGCCCATCGCATCGCATACCATAACGCATACGATGGTATGCGATGCGACGCGATTTGCTTCAATAGTGTGCGATGGCATACAATTTTCAAATTGTATGCCATTGTACATGGCATACAATGCCATACGATGCGATGCGATTAAACATTGTATAAGCACCCTAATGGGTGCTTACAATTTTAAATGCACCCCCACGCCACCCCCCCACTATAAACGTAAACCCGAAGCGTGGCGAGCGCAGCGAGCCCGCGAGGGGCGGCGGTACGCATCCTACGACCTTTTCATACCCCCACTATCCACCTCGGCGTGGAGTTGAGAATAGAATAGTGTGGCGAGCGCAGCGAGCCCCGCGAGGGGACGCGGATACCTGTGAAGCCCACGAAGGGACACGTTTACCTGTGAAGGTATCCGCGTCCGCTCGCCACGCACCATTAGGGTGCTCAAAAGCACCCTTTAGGGTACTTATACGATTATTCATCGTATAGGGGGTCAAAATCCAGTACATGGCATGCGATGCGATGCGTTCATCGTACGATGTACATCGGGGGCGCCGCTATAATACACAAGTACCCCTTTTTCTATGTCAACCTAGACCCATGTCGACCTAATGATGTCGAACATGCTGTAGACCAAATGACCACATCCCAGTAACGGGCTGATACAGCAGCCATATCATTTTTCAAAACTTTATTATTTCGTTTAGCATGACCACTGCTCCGGGAGAGATTCTAATTTATTATACCACTGTATTGTATCCACTTACAGATATGAATAGCTTATTCTAAAAGGTGCAAACACACGAAACGATGTTGGAAACGATGTTGGAAATGATCCAACATGGTTTCAGATGGTTTCAAATCGTTCAACGTGCGTACACACGAAACGATTTGAAACACTTCACAAAAAATTGGCCTATGATCTTCCTGCATGCTAGGAATATCATAGACCAATCCTAATGATCGGCTGGTGCAAGGAACGATTTGAATAGGCTGTTCCTATTGAGATCGGGATTGTCCACATCTTGCTTCAAATCTTTCAGTGTGTATGCACCTTTACTCTTGTCCATTAGTGGTCATGCCCGAGTTCAATCATGTTTGAGCTGAGCTCTTAAAAAGGTGCCATTGCCTCCTGAACCGCCCATATTGTTTAAGTCAGTGGCGCCGGAACGGGGGGGGCGAGGGGGCAGCTTGCCCCCCCAAAAATTCATGAGGCGCCAAAGCAGACGCCAGTGCGGAAGCCAGGGGAAGGAGACGTGACGTCTCCTTCCCCTGACTAGTGACCGTCCCATCGCGGCTCACGTGGGCGGGGGCTGACGATGCGGCCAGCGCGCGCCAAGCCCGTCCGCCCTCCGTCCCGCCCGGCGCTGCCCGGCCGTCCTCTCTGCTGCCCGGCCGCCCTCCCTCCCGCCCGGCGCTGCCCGGCTGCCCTCCCTCCCGCCCGGCGCTGCCCAGCCGCCCTCCCGCCCGCAGAATCAAGGAGCCGCCCGACCACCCACCAAAGAGGTGAGCAAAATTAAGGAGCTGCCCAGCCTTCATTGGCCCTGTATTATCAGCATTGTCCCTGTATTCATTACAGGGACAATGCTGCCAATTCAGGGACAATGCTGGCCTGTATTGCCAGCATTGTCCCTGTATTGCCAGCATTGACCCTGTATTGTCAGCATTGACCCTGTATTGCCAGCATTGTCCCTGTATTGGCAGCATTGTCCCCGTATTGTCAGCATTGTCCCTGTATTGCCAGCAGTGTCCCCGTATTGCCAGCAGTGTCCCCGTATTGCCAGCATTGTGCCCGTATTGCCAGTATTGTGCCCGTATTGCCAGCATTGTGCCTGTATTGCCAGCAGTGTCCCCGTATTGCCAGCATAGTGCCTGTATTGTGCCCGTATTGCCAGCATTGTGCCCGTATTGCCAGCATTGTGCTCTTATTGCCAGCAGTGTCCCCGTATTGCCAGCAGTGTCCCCGTATTGCCAGCAGTGTCCCCGTATTGCCAGCAGTGTCCCCGTATTGCCAGCAGTGTGCCCTTATTGCCAGCATTGTGCCTGTATTGCCAGCAGTGTCCCCGTATTATCAGCAGTGTCCCCGTATTGCCAGCATTGTGCCCGTATTGCCCTGTGTATAATGCCCATGCATATATGCCGCTGCCCTGTGTATAATGCCCACGTGTATATGCCGCTGCCAGTGTGTATAGTGCCCGGGGGTAACATATAGCAATTTAGGGGGCGCCAAAATGAGATTATATCTTGCCCCCCCCAACCTAAAAACGTTCCAGCGCCCCTGGTTTAAGTAATCTGTGTATCAGTAATCATTGCCAGACGTTTCAGCAAGATATAACCGGCAATACTCTGCTACCTAGTTACACATATTATTCATATAGTGGTCAGATCGCACAATAGAGCACAAACACTACAATCCGTTAAGGCAGCACGCTCCAGGTAACAGTCAGGCTGCGGCTCTTGCTAGAGCGGTATAGCCCAGTGAGGGCTGACTTTGACACTCCAGCTTTGTTGGACTACACATCCCAGCATGCCCTGCTAGTTTTACCAATTGGCTATGCTAAAACTGATGCAGGGCATGCTGGGATGTGTAGTTCAACAACAGCTGGAATGTCAAGGTTAGCCGTCACTGGTATAGACTGTCAGGGTAGCCCTCTTATAAGGGTTTAGGGATCACAGATCGCAGATCCTGACCACAAAGTGGTTGGGATTGGTAAATCAGGTTCAAGTGGACATGGTGCATTATTAATCACTGACCCATGTGACACAGGCCGACTCCATGGTACACTTATGGTGGTTCTGTAGGGTAATCACTGGGTTCTGGTCTGGTACTATCAGGCTCTTTCAGAGGTTCTTAGAGGCCCAAAGAAACACACATTTTTGAGGTCCCCACCATCTTATTCTTAAACAAAAATAATAATAACATTTGTCATGTTAAATTGATTTGAATGCTTACCTTTAATAAAATGTACATATAAATTCTGTATACATATACTGATGTAGTGGATTATTGGCGATTTCAAGTTCTAGTTTAGACACTAGGTATTCATCTAGTTGCCAAAATAGCAAATAGACAAATATAAAAAAAAAAAAAACCTCACAAAAATAACTCTAGAAATAAGGATTTCCAGTTAGAGGCACGAATAATACCCATGCCACCCCATCCACACATACTATATCTGGTAGGCACTGGCTATTATTGCTCTGTAATGTTATCTTTCTAACAAACGATAATACCCCTTTCACACCAGAAAATGCAGGGAACCACCCAGGAATTCGGCCCAGGGATCATGCCCCAGTTGGCCCCTTTCACACCAGAAAAGTCTCTGCGTTTTCTGGTGTGGGAAGGAGGCAGAGAGGAGGCCGTCAGAAGGCAGGGGTAGCTGGGATGGTGGCGGAGGCCGGTGAATAGTACTCACCCTGGGTTGCTGGTCCTCGGTGCAGGCCGGTGATCCACACAGGTCAGACAGCAGGTGCAGATGACGCAGCTCTCCGGCGGGAGTAAGGGCACCGGAGAGCTGCATCATCTTCATCCACCTCCTGTCCTGTCATCTGCGCCCGCCGCCTGTGTGGATCCCCAGCCTGACCATCTGCACCATGGACCAGTAACCAGGGTTAGTAATCCCTACCCCATTCAAAACGGCCAGGACCTTGGGTTGAACCCGTGAACAACCCTGCTTGGTTGAAATCCTGGCAAATTTTCCCAGGAGTTTGGCCCGGGAACCTAACAAACCAGCGCTACCCGGGAAATTAGGCTGGTGTGAAAGGGGTATTACAAAAACTCACTTGAAATATAACCCTGATATTCTGCCTCTCATCACTGACAAATCATAATTATGAGGTTGTTGATATTCTGCCATCGAAAAAACGGTTCCGCAGTATCCCGGTACGTACAAAGCGCATGCTAAACAGTTTTTTTTCCAACTGCTGTTAATATGCTGAATGATAAACAATGAAATGGGATATGTTTGTGCAGGTACTTGTGTGTCATTTTTTGTTGACAGTGCATTGTTGTAGTGTATTGTTGACACAATAAAGTATTATATTCAGAATGTGATTGCTGTAACTCAATTTGCTGATCAGCAATTGCTTTGAACATGTTATTTATTAATAATAGTTATTTAATAATTATCTAGTAATTATAGCTACAATATAAAGGTATATCTTTTCAGACGATTCTACGCAGACCGTTTTTGTGGAGAGGCTGCGCTCCGAGCGCCAAAGAAGATCTCGTCAGGAAACCAGTGACGAAACATCTCAAAGGGAGAACAGAGCCCGAAGCCGTTCACCCATTTTTATCCCTGGTCCCAGGGAACTTCATCGAGCCTCTGATCCTCCAGCTGAACATCATCAGAATTACGCAGACCTCGTAGACGAGCTCGAGAGGGAGTATTTCAATGACAGGATGTTGGAGATGCACGAGCAGATTCCAGAGTCGACCATCTTTGTTGAGATCAACGCGCAAGACTTCCTGTCGTCTGAAATGGTGTTCATCGGTGAGCTTAACCAACCAGCCATGATTGTAGAGGTCAACGGACAGCATATCCTGGCCATGGAGGTAGACAGCGACAGTCGTAACCCCGAATACCTGCAGATACGTCTCACCAGGGAGAATGTCGCACCCTGGGATTTGGAGATCAGCGCATTTCCATCGTGCACTATTGCTGAGGATGAAGAGCCGCAATTCTGCGTGATCTGTATTATGGAGTTCCAAAATGGAGAGCGGGTGTCAGTTCTGCCCTGTGGCCACAGATTTCATCCGAGCTGCATCTACGTGTGGACGGACTCAAATCCCAGCTGTCCTGTGTGCCGCAGACAGTCCACTCGGTGGCCGGTCCTGTGTCGTATCTCCTGAATACACCGAGAACATGAAGATCTTCTCCACCGTACATCGTGGTAATTCCTTCTATCTCTCTCCTCACAGGTGTTATCCCATTTTGGGTTTTCTTCTCTCTCTTTTCTTTACACTCTTTTCTGTCTATCGCACCATCACAACCGCTCTATCCCATCCCATCAGCTTTCAGCTGCCTCTATTACACTCCACCCACACTCCTGCAGCCTAGGGCTGACACGACTTGGGAGCATTTTGCCACTCGTCACCGTTAGCGGTGAGGGTCCCGAGGGATTTTCCCTGTTATCTCCTGAATACACGGTGACACTATTGGCTCGTGTTCTCCGTGCAGGTTTATCAGGAATTTCAGGTTTTTACCTCGGGCCAAGTCGTCTCACCCCCTCCTACCCCTCACTTAGCATTAGTCATGTTAGTATTTGGTTTTACTACACTCCACACACACTCCTGTGGCCATTTTGGGTTTGCTTCTCGCTCCTCTTTTCTTTACACTCTTTTCTGCTTTCCGCACCATCACAACCGCTCTATCCCATCCCATCAGCTTTCAGCTGCCTCTATTACACACCACCCACACTCCTGCGGGCGAGGGCTGACACAACTTGGGAGCATTTTGCCACTCGTCACCGTTAGCGGTGAGGGTCCCGAGAGATTTTCCCTGTTATCTCCTGAATACACGGTGACAATATTGGCTTGTGTTCTCCGTGCAGGTTTATCAGGAATTTCAGGTTTTTACCTCGGGCCAAGTCGTCTCACCCCCTCCTCCCCCCTCACTTGGTATTAGTCAGGTTGGTAATTATTTTTACTACACCCCACCCACACTCATGCGGCCTAGGGCTGACACGACTTGAGAGCATTTTGCCACTCGTCACTGTTAGCGGTGAGGGTCCCGAGGGATTTTGTCCTGTTTTTGCCTGAATACACGGTGACACTATTGGCTCGTGTTCTCCGTGCAGGTTTATCAGGTTTTTACCTCGGGCCAAGTCATCTCACCCCTTCCCCCCCCCCTCACTTGGTATTAGTCATGTTGGTATTTGTCTCTTTTACACTTCTCCAACACTCCTGCGGCCGATGGCACAGAAACTTAAATACTAAATTAGCATATTGGGCCCGAATCATAATCCAAAGCTGTAGTGGCACATTCAGTAAAGTACTGATATTTGGTACCCTGCGCATGTGTTGGACCCATACTGCCCATGTACAGTATGTGTCCACAACATTGGTTGAACTATGGCATCAGACAGTCAGTGATTGATAGTCTGATGCTGCTTGGGGATGGCATGGGGATGGAGGTTGTTTGTGAAAGATGGGGCCAGGATCTACTTCGGAGGACTGAGATTTTCAGACCTGATCGGAGCAGATTCCATGGTCGGCTTGCATGACCCAACTGGGTCGGAGCTGGACAAAGTTGTCACAGGAGATCGGATACTGCAGCCCAGGATGCCGTTCCGATCAGTAACGCAGCAGGAGGTGCAATGCCTATCATTGTATATAGGTCTATTCGTCAGGTGGTGTGGGGGTGGGCTAGGAAGAGTTAGAAGGGAGAGCAGAAGAGCAGTGGAGGGGGAGAGGGGGAGAGGGGGTGCGGAGGAGGGAAGCATAGGAAAGGAGGAGGGAAGCAGAGGAGGGGAATCGGAAGAGAAGGAGGTGGTAAGGGAGCGAGGATTTAGTATGAAATCCCGACGCCTGGAATCCCGGCGTTCAAAATCCCGACAAGGGGGGGGACGTGGATCGTCCCCCCTTGCGGGCTCGCTGCGCTTGCCACGGTGGTAAGGGAGCGAATATATACACACATATACGTATACACACACACAGATGGCGCCATCAATTTTATTTTAAACAAACAAAATAACAGAAGGGGGGACATTATGGTGTTACCGTGTACCTATAACATATTTAAAAAGTATGCCTTAACCCAGTGGTGTCAAAGTCACGGCCCTACAGCTGTTGTGGAAGTACACATCCCTACATGCCCTGCCACAGATTTTATATAATGGATCGCTAAAATCTGTAGTAGGGCATGCTGGGAAGTGTAGTTCCACAACAGCTGGAGGGCCATGAGTTTGACACCACTGCTAAACCCCTTAATGCCCATTACATGTAATCACAACCCACCACCTAGCATCATGCCACACCTCTTCCCTTAGCCCAAAGCAGATTAATCTTGCACCTCCTCTCCCCTCCCTCGCTCCCCCCCCCCCCCCAAGACATACTCTTCGCCAGTCGTGACCGAAGAGTGCACTCACATAGAATCGGTCGCAGGTGGGGGTACTGCAGCATCTGTCGGATAGGGCACCTCTCTCCTCCTCAGCGTCGTTCCCAGCAGCGTTGGGCTGTGTTCTCTGCCGCAGCGCCCTGGGGGCGGAGTTGGGGCAGCTGTCTCCCCGCCTGTATCCTTCCCGTCTATGTTGGGCGGTGTCCTGAGCAACGTTCCTGCAGTGGCAGCAAGGTTTTAGTAGCATCCTGAAGGGGAGGGAAGAGGAGGAAAACATCCATATTTAAAAAAAAAAAATGCTGGTCTACAACAGTATGTAAAAATAGCGGCATAGTGAGTTTAGGAGAATCCTGTTCAAAAACTTGCAAAGAGATGGTGCCAGTGTGCACGCTCAGAGAGCAGATAAAGGGCGGGAAGGGGATTAAAAATAGGTCCTGGCATTTAAAGTACACAGGCCCACCTTGGTGTCAATAGTGTCAACACATTTGTGCGCGAGCGCTCAGGAAAAGAGGGTGTGGACACTCAAAATTGGCCTTGTGTAGTGTTCCACACCATATACCACTTCTACACATTCTGCTACAAAATAATAGACCCCATTATACTTGCCCCTTACACATTATGCCAAACGTATTGAGCCAAAATTCACATAATGCCACGCGGATTGAGCCAAAATTCACATAATGCCACGCGGATTATTCTTTATTCCCAGCGGTGGCAGGCGGCATTTCAAGGAAAAAAAACCTAACCCCATTGCACCTACCCCACACTGTCCCCCATCGCACCAGCCCCACACTGTAGTCTCCCATCACACCAGCCCCACACTGTAGTCTCCCATCACACCAGCCCCACACTGTAGTCTCCCATCACACCAGCCCCACACTGTAGTCTCCCCATTGCCTCCTCACCCCCTCTCCTCTGCTCCCCCTTCTCCTCTCCTTCACTTTCCCTCCTCTGCTCCTGCTCTTCCTTCTTCTCTCCTCCTCCTCCTTTCCTCAGCTCCCCCACCACCTTCTCATCTACTCTCCATCCTCCGATCCCCCTCCTCTCCTCTGCTTCCCCTCCTCCTCCGCTTCCTCTATTCTGCTCCCTCTCCTCTTCCGCTCCTTTGCCCCCTCTCCTCTTCCACTCCTCCGCTCTTTCTTCCCTTATCCCCCTCCTCTCCCCTGTTCTCTCTTTCCCCTCTATCTCTCTCCTCCTCACCAATTTCCCCACAACTCACTCTCTCTCTCCCTCTCCCCCTCTCTCTCCCTCTCCCCCTCTCTCCCTCTCTCTCCCCCCCTCTCTCTCTTTCTCCCCCCCTCTCTTCTCTTCCTGCACCCCAGCACGAGGTCACCGGCAGTCTGAAAGAGAGATAGAGAAGTGTGGGGAAATTGGTGAGCAGGAGAGAGATAGAGGGGAAAGAGAGAGCAGGGGAGAGGAAGATAGGGGTTGTGGAGGAGGGGAAGTGGAGGAGAGGAGGGGGATCAGAGAAGAAGGAGCTGAGGAGGAGTGGAGGTGAGGAGGAGGGGGGGCAGAGGAGGATGGGGAGCAGAGTAGGGGAAGAGTTAGAAGGTAGAGCAGAAGAGCAGTGGAGGGGGAGAGGGGGTGCGGAGGAGGGAAGCATAGGAAAGGAGGAGGGAAGCAGAGGAGGGGAATCGGAAGAGAAGGAGGTGGTAAGGGAGCGAGGATTCAGTATGAAATCCCGACGCCGGAATCCCGGCGTTCAAAATCCCGACAAGGGGGGGGGACGTGGATCGTCCCCCCTTGCGGGCTCGCTGCGCTTGCCACGGTGGTAAGGGAGCGAATATATACACACATATACGTATACACACACACAGATGGCGCCATCAATTTTATTTTAAACAAACAAAATAACAGAAGGGGGGACATTATGATGTTACCGTGTACCTATAACATATTTAAAAAGTATCCCTTAACCCAGTGGTGTCAAAGTCACGGCCCTACAGCTGTTGTGGAAGTACACATCCCTACATGCCCTGCCACAGATTTTATAGAGTATGCAGGATCACTGATACCGACTCTGAAACCCATCACCAACTGGACATCATGCATCAGAAGTTCGAGGACAGAGGCTACCCCAGACAGGGCCTACTTAAAGCCAAGGCCAGGGCTCTGGCGTGTGAGCGCACCACTCTTATCACAGGTGCAACACCTAAAGTCATAAAGCCATGTATTCCATGGGTTAATGACTTTAGCTCTGCCAGCCGAGAAACCACCAGCAGAGTAAAAAACTGGTGGGAAATTGTGCGTTCGGATCCCGAGCTACCGGTGTTCAAAGACACCAAGCTGATGCCGAGCTACAAGCGCGGCCCAAACTTGAAGGACCTATTGGTCAAGACCGAGATTACAAATTTTGACACCCCTTCTAGACAAATCAGACCCACCAGAATGGGCTGTTACCGATGCCTAGGCTGCACAACATGCAGCTTCATGACAGCTTGCACCGAAGTTGCACATCTCTATACGGGTAAAAAAAATTTAAATCAGATGGCCCCTCACGTGCACGACTAAATTTGTTATCTACATCATTTATTGTCCATGTGGAATACATTACATCGGCAAGACCGATTGTGCCATATGGGCAGCCCTTCATTCTGGCTCAGGGGAGCAACCAGTGACCAGGCATTTCGCCAAGGCCAAACATAACATGGCAATGATCAAATATAAGATCATAGACCACGTGCCGGCACACATACGGGGTGGCAACCGTTCCAAACAGCTTCTGCAGCTTGAGTCCAAGTGGATTTACAAAATGGACACACTACACCCTAAAGGCCTTAATGACACACTTGGCCTACATAATTTTTTGTAACCATTTTGGTCCACTAACACACAATCATGTCTTCCTTCTTCCTTTTCTCTCCCCCTTGTTAAAGGTACTTGTCATCCCACTGTGTGACACCAGTCCCCCAGCCTTATCGGTGTCCAGGTGACACACCAGGATAACATATAATATACAAGATGCTGGCATTCTGTTGTTGCAATTTCTGGCTTCTGGTGCTATGCGCATACAGTGATGCTGGCTGCATCACCCCACACAGGGCTGTTTTTGCTTATTATAGATACCCAGCAGGGACTCAGTATTTCTCCCTGCATTTAAACCACTCACGCCATAGGGTTTGCACCTCACCCAGCATATGCACTTTGACTTTTGCCCAGTAGGGCTCCAATTCGGGGCCGCACGCAGTTATCTTTTTATACGTATACACTTTTTAAATGTTCGTTTTTTTATTATATATGTCTTCTCATTTTTAGCCACTAGATGTCACTATGTAGTCATAATATGGTCATGTCCACTTGTTTTTTTGCATTTTTTATTCACTTGCATCCTCTGAAGTTTTGTGTATGTATGGATGCCTTTGTTGCTTTATGACTTCTGTAGCACGATACTTGTATTCATGCTAATGTGAGCTGCAATCTCTTTCCCAGCCCACCCACGTCACCGCGGGATGACGACCGTGATGACGCGCGGTCAGCTGGACGCCGCCGAACGTGGTGACGTCACTGCTGTGCGCAGGACTCCGGAAACCGGCCCGTGGATGCTCGTGGGGGACGGCTACAGGGAGGGGGTAAGTTAGCGCCTATTTGTTAACATGTCTTATAAATACCCATGCACTTGCACTTTATTCTGTACTTCACCCTGTCTGCATTTTGTCCTGACGACGGGGGTCCGGCCCCCGAAACGTTGACGCCTGTAAGACCACTTATGGAATAAACACGGCCTTTTGATTTCACCAGCATTTGTGAGTCCTCGAGTGCCCATTCATTTCGTCATTGTATTCTGTGGGCAGTTCATTGTGGCTGCCCTCTGCAAGCTGGCATCGGGGCAAGCTACACATCTCAGCTCACTTCAGTCCAGAGTGACGGCCCTTCCGGATTTCTATATATATATATATATATATATATATATATATATATGGAACAAAGAGTGGGGTACCCTTTCAATGCGCTAGATAAAGTAGATTGGGCAGCACTCTGTCAGTCCCCCCTGCTAGCGGGGGAAGTGGGGAATAGAAGAAAAAAGATAGAAGATCAAGAAAATATATCGACAGGTCACTGTACAACAGTATTTAATACAATTAATTTAAAAACAAAGTAAAAACATTTTTGCTTGTATGCAGTCAGTTGGTCGAATCGATATAATCAGGAAAAAACTCCCAAGGCGTTTCGTCAAAAAAAATGACTTCCTCAGGGGTAACTTTCTAGGTGGTGGAGAAAGGCCATATTACTAATTTAGTATATACACAATTAAGTAGTTACTTTTTCAATACTGAGAATGTACATACCCTTAAGTAAATGGATAGTGAATGTAAGTTTTCACTCCGGATAGCGGTCTTACTGACAAACTGTACAAAAGTGTGCAAATGGATCCCTTGGAGATCTTAATGCTGGTATCCAGCTGCCACTATAGCATAATAATAGAGTATACAAAGAAAATAAAATACTGTACTCTATTATTATGCTATAGTTGCAGCTGGATAAACCGCCAATGCATCTACCTGGCTACCCCGCTAGTGGGGAGCCAGGGTATACGTATCCCTGCCATGCTTGTGGCTGAAGGAAGTCCGCGAGGCACGCTGCATGCAGCGGCGACCGGATTCTCTGGTACAGTGGTCCCCTTGCAGGCAGGTAGGGCAGGGTGCTACCTGCCTGTCTGACCGCGCTGTACTCTCACAGAACTGAGCCGCGCTGTACTCTCAAAGTACTGAGATGCGCTTTTAGAGCAATCCCACCTGGTTCCCTGCTAACAGGGACCCGGGGGCATACTTACCCCTGTAGCTGCTGTACGCGCCGAGGCTTGCGGTCCGCGAGGCGCGCTGCATGCAGCGGCGACGGGGACCCCGGAACGGTGGTTCTGTCAGCCAGGTTCCGGAGGCAAGCTGCAAGCAGCTGCAACCGGTCCCTCAACAGCGCCCTCGTCGCAGGCAGATAGGGACAGGGACTATCTGCCTGTGTAGATCTTAAAAATCCGGAAAAATAAAGAAAAAATTAGAAAAGCCCAAGAGTGAGCTAACAATGCGCCCAGTTCCCGCAGGGCACATGCTAAGACTGCCTAGGAGAGGAAGTAGAAGGGGAGGAGTTAGTCACTGTTAATTTATTCTAAAGTGCCCAAGCTCCCTGTGGTCGCCCTTCTATTCCCCACTGTAACTCTCCAGTGTCACCTAGTGGAGGAAAGAGAAATAATGATGCAGCTGATAAACCTCCCATTCTCGGGTTACATACATGAGGATAAGATTGAATTAAGCACAAAGATGATAACAAGAGCCGGATGCCCCCCGACAGTCACTATACCGACATTGGAATCCCGACTGCTAAATGCCCGATGAGCCACCGAACCTGCACGGGGCTTCTTTGCGCTCGCTCCCTTGTCAGAGTACCGGTAGTCAGTAAATGTTAGGTAAAACCACAATTAGAAGCCAAATTACAGTATAAGTTGGCTGGGGGCGGGGTCTAATGTTGAGTCTGTTCCGCCACACCCCCTGAAAGCGGCCTGCGGTTGCTTCTCCCAGAGAGGATATTGACAAAGAACCAAGCAATCATCTCCCGGCATTATGCTAGCGCAGCTGTAAAACAACAGAAACTGCTCTAAATGCTTCTTAATCTTCTTCTTTTATCTCTGTCCAAGACGATGGATCCCTAGATCATGCACATGACATTCTAGGGCAGTGGTTCCCAACCGTGGTCCTCAAGTACCCCCAACAGTGCATGTTTTCCAGGTCACCCAGCAGGTGCACTCATTATTCAGACACATTTTAAAAGATCCACAGGTGGAGCTAATTATATCACTTGTGATTCTGTGTGGAGACCTGGAAAATGTGCACTGTTGGGGGTACTTGAGGACCAGGGTTAGGAACCACTGTTCTAGGGCAGTCATGTCCAACCTGCGGCCCTCCGGCTGTTGCGAAACTACAAGTCCCATCATGCCTTGCCATAGTTTTGCTATTAGCGAGTGCTAAAACTATGGCAAGGCATGCTGGGATGTGTAGTTTCACAGGAGCTAGAAGGCCGCAGGTTGTACATGCCTGCTCTAGAGCGTAAGCCAGTTTTGGCAGTCACATACAGTAGGTGGGGTCTAATGAACGATACGACCATATTGCTAACACTATCAGTTCTTATACTACTACTCCCAGCATCCGCCGCCATACACTACTTTCCTATATACAGTTTCCCAGAGTGTTTGTGCCACAATAAATATAACAAAAGGCATTGTAACCCCTCCGCATCATTTCAGCCGAGTCGGGTGCGGTCCCAAAGGGCCACCCCGGGGGGGGGGGGCGCGGTGCAGTGTCCGCAGGTTGGGGGGGGGGGGTCACAGGCAGCCTGCACTGCTGTCTGCTATACCCTGCAGACAGCAGTAGCAGAGGAGGTGAATGGATGCCTGTGAGCGGCATCCATTCACCTCCCGGACAAGGGGTGGACGGGGGCTGGGGGCAGCCCAGCAGATTAATTTAGTGACATAATCTCCAAGCGGCAGGGGGGATGCGACAGTGGTGTAAAAGGGTGCAAACGCAGGGCCACACCCTGCTTGAAGCAGGGATCAAAAACCCAGATGCGACCTGGCGTTTTTGGTATAAAAGGGGTACTATTAACAAGTCTTTGAATCTGATGTAGATCACTTTTCTTTGTGGTTACAACATACTTCCCTCCAATTGAAAACTACAGTCAGGAAAATTACAGTAGGATGCGCCAAGCGCCTTTGTAAGGGGCGTGTCACACAGTGCCCAAAGGGCGTGTCTAACTCCACATGGAGCAGTACGGATGGTGTAATGGTTAGCATTACTGCCTCACAGCACTGAGGTAATGGGTTCGATTTCCACCATGGCTCTAACTGTGTGGAGTTTGTATATTCTCCCCATACTTGCGTGGGTTTCCTCCTGGTACTCCAGTTTCCTCCCACAATCCAAAAATATACTGGTAGGTTAATTGGCTTCCAACAAAATTAACCCTGGAATGTGTGTGTGTGTGTGGTAGGGATTAGATTGTAAGCTCCACTGGGGCAGGGACTGATGTGAATGTTCAAGTATTCTCTGTAAAGCGCTGTGAAATATGTGTGTGCTATATAAGAAACTGTTAATAAATAAATAAACCTATGGGCGTGTCTATGCCTAAATGCTTCTTGTGAGATATTTCTATAGAACATTAAGTCTATAGAATTTTTGAAAGGTTTTTTTTTTTTAAAGAATGATTTTTATTTCAAAGCATCATATAGATAGAACCATACATTGCCTGAATAAAAGTATGCAGACTTCCAGCAACAGTACAGAAAACTAAATGTAGAGGGTGATTCAGACCTGCTTGATTGGCTGCAAGTAACTTTTTTGGTACATCTTTCTAGTATGGCGTAGGACAGTGGTTCCCAAACTTTTTTTAAGTCCCAACACCCAAGAGCAGTGGTTCTCAACCTCGGTCATCAGGACTCCCCAACAGTGTACATTTTCCAGGCCTCCATGCAGGATCACAGGTGAAATACTTTGCTCCACCTGTGATCTTTTAAAATGTGTCAGTGAATAATGAGTGCACCTGCCGGGTGGCGCTGGGGTCCCCCCGGCAGCTCCCGCGACGCAGATGGGCGGTGTAAACAGCGCGTCTTTTTCCTGAAAAGCGCGCCATAGAAGCTGCCGGGGGGACCCCATCGCCACTGCTTGCGGTTTGCGCCAGGGGCCCCGGCTCCTGAGACCTCTGTCCCAGAGTGATGCAGCTTGCGTCACGATCCCTACTCGGAGCTAACCGGGTGGGGAGCGTACAGCGGGGTTTGCTCCCAGTGACCAGGTGCTTCCCCAGCTAAAACGCAGCTTGGGCGGCCATTTTAATATGCTTGGCCCCCATGCATGCTGCTGGAGGCTCCTGACTGCTGCTGCTAGGGAGTCCTGTGCTCCAGCATGTCCTAGTCTCCCAGTAACTGCATCTATGGCTGCAGCTGCTCCCCCAAGTTCTGGGATATCAGACAGTGGGGTTTAGAGCATGGTAGGACAGTATTGGGCTGTATGTAAATTAGGTCATAGCACCCCTGTGTTATATACCATGGTGTTGTTTATGGCCTGTGGCAGCTCATCTCCTTATACTGTCTCTCCTGTCCAGTGATTCTATCTCTGGTTACCTATACCTACTCTCTCTCTCTCTCTCTCTCTGTGTGTAGTGTATACGTATATACTGTATATTGGCAGGTGAAATCTCCAGAGCTCTGCAGAGAGTAACCTGCATGAAAGGTACAACTCAGTTTACACTGTTATCTGAGAACACTGTGATAGACAGCATCTAACCCTGGGTTATCATCCCATAGGGATAGCCCTGTCTGGCCTTCTCAGATCACTGAGGTGATGTCCCCTTTGTCCTCAGAGGCCACAAGGGGAGATTTTTATGTAGCCTCTGCTTGCAAGCCTTACAAGTGTCTCTTTGCCTTGTACCCCTCATTTCTTACAGAAAGAGATGGTGTCCCTAGCATTATTACAGAGTCAGAGTGGACATGCAGATTTGGGGGAAGAGTTTGCAGACAGCAGGGTCATACAGAGGACAAGGGCAGCTTCAGCTCTTGCAGTTTTGTTACATTGTAAGATACAGTGCACCTGCACTTGCTGTCAGTACACATTCTATGCTGCCATTACAGGTGACACAGAGGTCACTGCCTTACTCTGAGGCCAGGCTACAGTGTACAGTGTACACATACTGAGGGCAGCAGCAGCAGCCACATCTCTTGCTGGGCTGTCAGTACACATGCTCGGCTGCCATTACAGGTGACACAGAGGCCACTGCCTTCCTCTGAGGCCAGGCTACAGTGTACAGATACAGTGTACACATACCAAGGGCAGCAGCAGCCACAGCTCTTGCTGTGCTGTTAGTGTCCACAGCTCTTGCTCTGCTGTTAGTGTTGTACCACATGTTATGCTGAGATTACAAGTGACACATAGGTCACTGCCTTACTCTGAGGACAGGCTACAGTGTACACATACAGAGGAAAGCCTACAGCTCTTGCTGTGCTGTTACTGTGTTGTGTCACATGCTATGCTGAGGTTACATGTGACACAGGTCTCTGCCTCACTCGGAGGCCAAGTTGGGTACACCAAAGTACAAGGCTTGTATCTGTACTGGGTACACATACAGAGCTGGTACCTGTGTGAGAGTACTGTTTGGTACAAAGCACATAGCCAAACGACTGGGTGTCTGGACTATTTAAAAAAATTACAGACATTTTAAGAATCAGGATGGTTTAAGCAAAATCGTTCTTTTTGTGTGAGCATCACCCAGGCTACCATTGTTTATTACCTTCTCCCTGCAATTGGCAGGGCACAAGAATAAAAACAACCAATTTGTACACTCCGATGTTGGTACTTTAACCAGGAATAATGTTCTGTTTAAGGAGAGCTCGTAGCTTTCTGGGTGGATACAGCTGTCAAAAAAAAAAATAAAAACAAAAAAATTGGGGGGGGGGGGGGGGGGGGGGCACAGGCAGCCTGCACTGCTGTCTGCTATACCCTGCAGACAGCAGTAGCAGAGGAGGTAAATGGATGCCTGTGAGCGGCATCCATTCACCTCCCGGACAAGGGGTGGACGGGGGCTGGGGGCAGCCCAGCAGATTACCTTAGTGCTGGGCTTGCCCCCAGCACAGCATTCCGGGTCCTGGCGGCGGCGATCGGAGATGACATAATCTCCAAGCGGCAGGGGGGATGCGACAGTGGTGTAAAAGGGTGCAAACGCAGGGTCACACCCGGCTTGAAGCAGGGATCAAAAACCCGGATGCGACCTGGCGTTTTTGGTATAAAAGGGGTACTATTAACTAGTCTATGAATCTGATGTAGATCACTTTTCTTTGTGGTTACAACATACTTCCCTCCAATTGAAAACTGCAGTCAGGAAAATTACAGTAGGATGCGCCAAGCGCCTTTGTAAGGGGCGTGTCACACAGTGCCCAAAGGGCGTGTCTAACTCCACATGGAGCAGTACGGATGGTGTAATGGTTAGCATTACTGCCTCACAGCACTGAGGTAATGGGTTCGATTCCCACCATGGCTCTAACTGTGTGGAGTTTGTATATTCTCCCCATACTTGCGTGGGTTTCCTCCTGGTACTCCAGTTTCCTCCCACAATCCAAAAATATACTGGTAGGTTAATTGGCTTCCAACAAAATTAACCCTG
Organism: Crinia signifera; assembly: GCF_055691185.1. Classification (NCBI taxonomy): domain Eukaryota; kingdom Metazoa; phylum Chordata; class Amphibia; order Anura; family Myobatrachidae; genus Crinia; species Crinia signifera. The sequence continues at coordinate 15,136 of NW_028142263.1, read as the reverse complement.
GAATGTGTGTGTGTGTCATACTTGCCAACCCTCCCGCATTCAGCGGGAGGGTCCCGCTTTTTGCTTGACCCTCCCGCTGCCCCGCAAAGCCCCTCATACCTCCCGGTTTCTGGGATTATTTTCTGGAAATTCGGACTGCGCATGCGCGCGTCCGTACTGGCGGGGGGCGGGGCCTGTGTGGGGGAGTCACAGCCGGCCACCGCGGTGTTATGGGTAGCGGTGACCAGCTCCTGTGCGTACAGAACGGAAGTCTGTGCATCAGGTCATCTGGCACTGCAGTCGGGGCTTCCCTGAGGCTGGGCCCGCCCCCACACTCAGCTCCGTGTTACACAGACCAGCTCTTCCTGCCTCTCCGCCTCCCTCCCTCACCACATGCAAGTCCCTGACATGAGCAACAACACAGCCAGGTGAGTGCTGTGAGCACTGAGGTAATGGGGGCTGGTGTGTTATGTGTGTGTGCTGGGTGTAATATGGGGCTGCTGCTATGTATAATTTAATATGTTGTGTGCAATGTGCTGCATGTACTAGCTGTGTGTAATGTATTATGGTGTTGTGTACATTATGCTTTGTGCACAGGGTGTAATATGGGGGGGTGCTGTGTACATGTAAATGGGTGTAATATGGGGGGAAGCTGCATAAGATATACTATGGTGTTTTGTACAATGTGCTGTGTGTACTGTGCAGGGTGTAATATGGGGGAGGGGGTGCTGCTGTGTATATGTAATGGGTGTAATATGGGTTGAAGCTGCATGTGATATATTATGTATACTTGCCTACCCTCCCGCATTTAGCGAGAGTCTCCCGATTTTTCACTCCTCCTCCTGCTCTCCAGCAAGTCCATCCGTTCCTCCCGGTTTTTGTTCCATCCCCCCCCCCCCCCCCGAAATGCACTGCGCATGCTCGAGCGTCATGTCTCGGGGGCGGGGCCCTAGTGTCATTGAGCATGCTGGGTACCGCGCGGGGCTGTGTGGGTATCCGGCAGCAGAGTGAGCGGAAGCCGGGAAGCGCACGGAGTAGGAGGGCAGCGTGGACAGAGGAGCAGCAACTGTGCGTGGCAGCGGGACTGTGAGTGACAGCGGGAGCCGGGAGCAGCGGTAAGTATAACAGTCTGCAACCTCTCTCCCCCCACCCACTAAGCCTGCTTTTTTTTTTTGATGGGGGGTATATGTGCCAGGCATGAGGGTGCATAAGGTGTGCCCAGGTGTGTATATATGAGGTGTAATGCTGGGTGGTGACATTGGGTATGGGGGGGTATATGTGCCAGGTATGAGGATGTATAAGGTGTGCCCAGGTGTGTATGTATGAGGTGTAATGCTGGGTGGTGACTGTGGGTATGGGGGGGTATATGTGCCAGGTATGAGGATGTATAAGGTGTGCCCAGGTGTGTATGTATGAGGTGTAATGCTGGGCGGTGACTATGGGTATGGGGGTATATGTGCCAGGTATGAGGATGTATACGGTGTGCCCAGGTGTGTATGTATGAGGTGTAATGCTGGGCGGTGACTGTGGGTATGGGGGTATATGTGCCAGGTATGAGAATTTAGGTGTGCCCAGGTGTGTATGTATGAGGTGTAATGCTGGGCGGTGACTATGGGTATGGGGGGTATATGTGCCAGGTATGAGGATGTATAAGGTGTGCCCAGGTGTGTATGTATGAGGTGTAATGCTGGGCGGTGACTGTGGGTATGGGGGTATATGTGCCGGACATGAGGCTGTATAAGGTGTGCCCAGGTGTGTATATATGAGGTGTAATGCTGGGCGGGGACTGTGGGTATGGGGGTATATGTGCCAGGCATGAGGCTGTATAAGGTGTGCCCAGGTGTGTATGTATGAGGTGTAATGCTGGGCGGTGACTGTGGGTATGGGGGGTATATGTGCTAGGCATGAGGATGTATAAGGTGTACCCAGGTGTGCATGTATGAGGTGTAATGCTGGGAAGTGACTGTGGGTATGGGGGTATATGTGCCAGGCATGAGGATGTATAAGGTGTGCCCAGGTGTGTCTGTATGAGGTGTAATGCTGGGTGGTGACTGTGGGTATGGGGATATATGTGCCAGGCATGAGAATGTAGAAGGTGTGCCCAGGTGTGTATATATGAGGTGTAATGCTGGGCGGTGACTGTGGGTATGGGGGGTATATGTGCATGGTCCTCCCTGGGGAGGGGGGCAGTAATCACATTTTGTAATGCAACATTTTATTAGGGTATCCCCTCTGTAAAAATAAAATTTTCATCCTATTCTTTTGTAGCAGTTCATCAGATGGATCATTGCATATACTATGGACCGGGAGGAATTGAGAAAAGGGGAGACCATTTTTGAGGGGTGTGGGAAGGAAGCTAGATGCAGACAATAATGTATTGCAATCTGTCGGTTTTGTATACACGGACGTCTGCAAAGTGTTAGCCTGTTTAGTGATTGATAAATCAAGAAAATGTATAGTTTGTTCATGCATTTAAAAAGTAAATTTGATATTTGCAACTCCTTAGTTCAAGTCACTAGACATGCCTTTTGGTTGATGACACACCCCTTCAATGGTGCGCTAGCATCTAAAATCTCCCTCATTTTGCTTTTCAAAAGTAGGCAAGTATGGTGTGTGTGGTAGGGATTAGATTGTAAGCTCCACTGGGGCAGGGACTGATGTGAATGTTCAAGTATTCTCTGTAAAGCGCTGTGAAATATGTGTGCGCTATATAAGAAACTGTTAATAAATAAATAAACCTATGGGCGTGTCTATGCCTAAATGCTTCTTGTGAGATATTTCTATAGAACATTAAGTCTATAGAATTTTTGAAAGGTTTTTTTTTTTGAAAGAATGATTTTTATTTCAAAGCATCATATAGATAGAACCATACATTGCCTGAATAAAAGTATGCAGACTTCCAGCAACAGTACAGAAAACTAAATGTAGAGGGTGATTCAGACCTGCTTGATTGGCTGCAAGTAACTTTTTCGGTACATCTTTCTAGTATGGCGTAGGACAGTGGTTCCCAAACTTTTTTTAAATCCCAACACCCAAGAGCAGTGGTTCTCAACCTCGGTCATCAGGACTCCCCAACAGTGTACATTTTCCAGGCCTCCATGCAGGATCACAGGTGAAATACTTTGCTCCACCTGTGATCTTTTAAAATGTGTCAGTGAATAATGAGTGCACCTGCCGGGTGACCTGGAAAACGCAGACTGTTGGGGGGTCCTGAGGACCGAGGTTGGGACCCACAGACCTAGAGAGAGTATCAGAATTTTTTTCACAGCAGCACTAGGCTAAAAGTTTCTTTATTGAAAAATGCCAAAAAAATATATATTTAGTTGATTGTTTATATCGTACTTAAAAGTAATTATGTGGTGAGGCAAGTGATTCACTTCTGTTATCACATATTTTACGATTGGCAGCCACCAGCACTGATTTTGCCTATTATTTTGACCATATTTATAATTACATGACCAGACTAATGTTTTATTCTCAAGACACTGTTATAAATACTCGCAGAGGTTTTCTCAATGCCACAAATCCTTTTCCAGGATGAGCTGAATTAAAACAGTAATAAAACCCACAATAAATATGACTGTTTGTTTTAGAGCAGTATTGGAGTTTAGGGGATTTACTAGTATCAGGGTAGAACAGAAAGCAGTTTATTAACCCCTGGGGTCAGTGTGATACTGACAGGTGTCACAACTGAAGATGTACTGTAACAAGAGACTGTTTAGAATTGGTAACGGTGAGCTGCGGTTATACAGTAGTGAAGAGTTTTCATAAAAGTGTAGAAAGAGGTGTTTATATAAAGAAGGGGCAACATGCATGGGTAGAAATATTTGTGAACTGAACGTAGCAGCTGCCGGGTGAGTTGGCGGGGTACCACAGGCGATTCCCCACCCTAGCAGATGGGGGCCTTAAGAGCTGCAGAGTTATTCAAGTTGGGTCAAATTCTTCTTGTTGCGAACCACGGTGAAGGCAGATACATCTGACCATATCACCCTCCTTCTGTCATCCGTAGGACACAGAAATTAGTGTTTCTGCCCTTTTTGTGTCTGGGACTTTGCGCCCTTCCGCTGCCCCCCTGGTGCGCTGACACCCCGTTGCAAACTTTCTCATCCGCCCCCCCCTGCATGCACTGAAACGCTGATGAGCTCTCTGCTGAAAGCTGTGTGTCTGTTGTTACAGATGTAGCCCGCCACCGTCCCCCATGCTGTTACCACTGCTGAAGTCCTGAGAAGTGAGCGGCATGGCAGCTCTTTAAAGTGACAAATCCCCCCCCCGCCACAACGCTAAGCTGCTCTCTGCTAGCAGTGGCTGTCAGCTCTTCCTGCCGGCTAAGCCTCTCTCTCTCTCTCTCTCTCTCTCTCTCGCCTCACCCTCTCTCTCTCTCGCCTCAGAAGGCACCTTTTGAACCATTAAGGTCGGCGGACCTTAAGTTTCTCACATGGAAGCTGGTATTCTTGTTGGCAGTGGCATCAGCGAAGAGGGTGTCAGAGTTAGGAGCATTGTCATGCAAGTCTCCTTTCTTGATATTTCATGAGGATAGGGCAGTTCTTCGGACGGTACCTCAGTTTTTACCAAAAGTAGTCTCTGCTTTCCATCTAAACCAGGAGATAGTTCTACCTGTGTTTCAACCCCCAGAGGGTTCTAGAAAAAGGGACAAATTTGGATGTTGTGCGTGCATTACGCATTTATGTGGACAGAGTTAAGAGTGTCAGAAAGACTGACACCTTGTTAGTGTTGTATGACATACACAAGATTGGTTGGCCGGCATCTAAGCAGACCATTGCTAGGTGGTTGCGCTCTGTGATAGCTTTTGCATACACTAAAGTTGGAAGGCCTGTTCCGGCAAGGATAAATGCGCATACCACCAGGTCAGTTGCCACCTCTTGGGCGGTTCGACATGGGGCAACAGCTGAGCAGGTTTGCAGGGCTGCCACTTGGTCATCTGTTCATACCTTTGCCAAATTCTATAGGTTCCATGATTTTGCGTCGGAGGACGCATCATTCGGGCGAGCAGTGATGAGAGCTGCAGACCTGAGCGTACCCACACAAAGGACCGGCTCTGGAACGTCCCAGTGTTGAGCTGTGTCACCAGGACCATTGAAAGAGAAAAAGGGATTTTTGTAAGAACTTACCGTTCGAATCCCTTTCTCTGATATGGTCCTGGTGACACAGCGATCCCTCCCTTACGCTCAGTAAGTATGCCAGTGTTCATGATGTTCATGTTTAATTGGTTAAAGTAACAGTTATTGTTAAAAAATGTGCATATAATATGTGCAGGCGTTTGTACTGAGTTAATGTATTCCAGTGGCTTTGAAAGATTGAACTGGTGAAACGGTGTCAAGGCATGCATTATATGTAATAGTAGAGTGCAAGACTAATAAAAAGACTAATAAAGAGATTACATCTCCATATGTGCCAAAGTGGTTTGTGCAAAAGGCTAGTGAACAGCTAACGAACCCAATACACCAATCATGTCCAAACTATGGCCCGCCAGCTGTTGTGAAACTGCAAGTCCCATCATGCCTTGCCACAGTTCTGCTATTAGGGAATACTAAAACTATGGCAAGGCATGCTGGGATGTGTAGTTTCAAAACAGCTAAAGGGCGCTCAGTGACAAACGAGCTTTAAAATCAAAGTCAATTGTTTGGTGACCCGACTCCCAGGCTGCACGTCACCTGGATTTCTCCTCGCACCCTTCGCGCACAGTAGGGCAATAAGCTGCATCTAGTTTATTTAGGGTGCAAAAATGCAGCCAACAAGACCAGGGCAAGGGCTGCGAACAATTCATTAGCTCCCACTACATTAGGCAAGAGCTACGGGTGCACAAAACAATTGAATCACCATTACAGATGGGTCTGTTCCCATCCTTGCTGGCGGGTCGCCAGAACGTACGCGCTGGCGACCCGCCAGCAGCCTCGCCAGCGAGGAGACTGAGACGCGCGTGCGTCGCACGCGCGTCTCAGTCTCCGTCGCTAGCGCGGCGGAAACCCTGTCCGTCCGGACGTCAGGGAGACGGACGGGGTTAGGGGGGGGTTAGGGGGGATGCGGGCGGGCGGGGACCCGGGGAAACGTATGGAAGCGCCGTCGGAAGGGGACGCGCGCGCCTCTCGTGCGCACGCGTCCCCTTCTCACGATCGCCATGGCGGCTGGCGACGCCAGCGCCATCCCCTGCCAAGATGGGAACAGACCCATCTGTATATGTTGTTTAGCACCTTATATAAATTATATATATATTTTTTTATTATTATTATTTTAATATGCAGTACAGTAAGACCAGCAACCCTTACCACCAGCATAGCTCTGCCCCAACACTCATGAAGCACCGCCTACATGTTTTGATTGGCCCACAATCCAATCAGTCAAAGAAAATGGATCACCATCAATAGGTAAAAACATTGATGGTCATCCATTGCACAATAGTGTGTATGCACTATTGTCATCAATTGCAAAGACGTCCATCCCTAAAGCTGTGCACACACAGTGCAAGTGAGCCTCTGTGCTAAGTTTGCAGTTAAGCACAGATGGCTCAGCATTGTGTGCTGAACAATCTGTCACGGCCAGCGTTCTCTGGTGTGAGAACACTGGCGATGACTAGATTTATAACTGGATGCAGTGTAAATCTAGTCAGGCAACAGCGACGCGCGGGACCGCGCAATCGTCATCACCAGATTGTATACACGTGGAGTGATCCTTTTTTCATTTCTAAGCGATCTAGTCAGATCACTTAGAAATAAGCCTCATATTCCCCTGGGCGGGATGTATTAATGTAAATCGCCAGCCGCCGCGATGCTACCGCATATGTACTAACATATGCGGCTAGCATCGGGTTGCGGTGACGGAGACCCCCGCGATACCTGTAATGTGGTGTGCGGGGGTCTCCGTCACATCCTGGCGGCTGTCAGTGTCCCCCTGCCTCTCCTCCTCCTCCCTACAGCCGGATGTCCTCCCGGCTGTGACACCTGCTGAGGGAGGAGTAGATCGATGGAGGATGGGTCGCAAGGACGGCGGGCGGCGATAGAAGCCCATAGGCATCTATAGGGTATCGCCACCCAGAGGTGGAGATACCCTGCCAGGCGGAGATGGGGCGGACGGATAATGGTACATAGGAAAATGCGGTAAAACCCCCGTTTTATCACATTTTCCCTTTAGTACATCCCGCCCCCTGTGTGTATGCCCCATTAGGATGGTAGATAATACAGTATACACTTTAGACTACAGTATAACTAATGTGACAATAATCCCTGTATAACCATCCAGCAAGCAATCCCGGCGGGTGACATGTACTTGGTGTCACCTGAACGCAGCAGTGATCGCAGCCTATATACAGTATGCCCAGTTATCCTACATCTGCACTAATGGCTATGTGCAGTTTGCTAGCCTGTACGGTTTGGCTCACCTGTATCTCACCACATTGGCATGCCGGGCACATATTTACCATTACACTCACATGTGTTTATTATCATAGAACATAGCAAAGCGCGCATAGCTACTGCAGCAGAGAGAGAACATATGGTATACACACAGAGGCTTCCCATAGATTATAATCTGGTCTATATACACCTGTGTCACACTTTGGGAAAGCAGATAGATAATATACAGTGTATAATAATGCAGACAGCACTGGGGCTGAGATATTACAACCTGAGCCATAGAGTAGCGCTGCTGAGGATACACTGGTATGCCCATACACATAGATATCCCCAGGAGCACCATGCAGCAGCCCTGTGGGAGTCACATACATGACCAACATACAGACTGAGCTCCAGTCCTCACCCACAGGTTGCTCAATGCTCAGGGGGTGTTCTGCACATGTGCACTTACCAGCCGCTTCTTCTACGCAGGGGCATGGCGTCCCAGTCAGTGACTGCCTCCATCAGAACAGCCGGCAGAGTGCTCATGTAGGGGGAGCAGCAGTGATGACGATGCATTATGTGCCAGGTGTAGTTCCAGCAGCTGCCAATAGGTGGCGATGGTGCGGCACAGCGTGAATGACGTCACTGCATTGTAGCTACGAGATACACGAACAGTCCGTGTATGAGTGGCTGGTACAGTGGCGTGTACCGTTAGTTCAGCGTCTGGGACAGCCACTCAGGCTGAGCCACCACGGGTTCGAATCCTCCTCCAGTGTCTGCTGTTTCAGGGGCGTGGGGTGTAGCGCCTTCGGATCCGGGAGCAGCCTGAGTTTTTGACTCATCCACTGATACCACAATATTTTCTGCTCAAACTACATAATATTAATAATTAGCCACCATATATAACCAGGAGTAATAACTTTAAGTGGGGGCAGGACGCAGTCTGTGTACAGACCAATTGTTCTAAATATACAGTTTATTCATTGGCACAAAACAGCAAAATAGGTTAAAATTAAAAAAGTGCATTAAGAAAAAAGTGAATAGAAATTGGAGCTGTGTGTCCGTGTCGCTGTACACTTATACAGTGCCCGTGTCAGCAGATTTCCACATACACAATTTTCTTTAATAACTCATGTCGACCTATTCCTGTGTTGACCTTTTTCATGCAGCCTTTTGGATTGTGTCGACCGTTTTCAGCATCAATTTAAACCAGGTCGATGTTTTTCATATGTAGACCTTTTCACTGCCGACCAAAAGATCTAATTACTGTCGACTTAATGACCCTCACCCCTGGTCACAGCGTCTATGAACTGTTATGTAGGACAGGAGACAAGTTCCGAAAACTAAAATATCATAAATTCCCAAACGTTGGGCAAAAGAAGCAGCCTCTGTGTTTTCCTTCACATGTAGTCATACAGGTAGAGTCGGACAACAGGAATAATAGGCGCTACATGATAATGTATTTATAGCATTCCTCCCAACTGTCCTGATTACAGTGGTATGGTCCCGCTATTTGGAGCCTGCCCTGATGTCCCTTGAGGGGAGGTGATCATGGCTGCTCTGCTTTGTGGAGCAGCCGGTGATTGCTGGATAGGTGCCGTGCGCAGCAAGGAGAGACGGGGCTGGGTACGCTGGCAAAGAGGATGGAAAACCCGGGGCCTCGATGCCTGGTCCCGCCCCCGTTGCACATAGCCCCGCCCCTTTCCAGGGCCAGCTGCATGCAGGTCCCACTGATCTATTGGTAAAAGTTGGAAGGCATGTTCGATGTTCTGTGTATACAATACATTCCTTTTTCTTTTTTAATAGTAGGATCGGCAGCAATTAGCTGTATGCTCTGGCCTTCGTCTGCGGATCTTCGCCTCCAGTGAAGTGTATGGCCTTTGTCAAACATACATAAAAAAAAATAAAAAAATTATACCCGATCTATTGTCTGCGGGCAGACGTGATTCTAGTCTGGCTCTAAACACAGATATTTCTCCATTCCCTGGAGAGAAATTGGCCTCACACCCCTTGCTGAAACAGGTAAGGATCATATGGTCGACCTAAAGATTGTCGACAGTCATTAGGTCAACATACTGCAAGGTCAACATGGGTCAAGGTCAACAGGTCATTTGGTCCAAAAAAGCATTAGGTCAAAATGGTCTAGCTCAACATGGGGTTTTGTACTTTTTTTTTTACCCGAATGCCGACACAGTCAACATGGACACAGGATTAAGTGCACCGCATCCCCTCGCATGTCTGGCTGTGCTTGGCACTCTATGTTATTCTCCCACCACACCCTAGTGCAGGCGTTCCCAACCACGGTCCTCAAGGCACACCAACAGTACAGGTTTTAATGATATCCAGGCTTGAGCACAGGTGACTTAATTAGTACCTGTGATTTGGATTAATCCATCTGTGCTGAAGCCTGGATATCACTAAAACCTGCACTGTTGGTGTGCCTTGAGGACCGTGGTTGGGAACGCCTGCCCTAGTGGATGGTAGGGCATGAAATTCCGCCTGTCGGCACATGTCGGCTCAAAAAAACCCCCAAAAATCCAGTGAAAAACCCAGTCGACCTAGACCATGTTGACCTAATGACCTGTCGACCTAGACCCACGTCGACTTTGCAGTATGTCGACCTGATGACTGTCGACCATCTGATATCGCTGATACAGGTTAATAGATAGAGGCTATCAATCCGAACGGCCTGTAATTGGTATAGCTATCTCACCCCTGCATTACTATATTAAGTATCAATTGGTAATGGGGGAGGCGCACCCAGGAATATGTATTAGACTTGGAAGCAAAGAAAGATAAAGTATTCCTACAAGGGGCAATCTAGGTTAGCATATATTAATGTTCTGATTAATGTTATAGGTACATTAATAAAGTGACCCAAGAAACAGAGAATTGGCTAAAACATGATGTTTATTGAATCATTTATTAAGGACAGCGAAATATTAAAAACATAAGTGAAAAGTGATAAATGTGAAATAAAGTGCATTAGAAAAAAAATTAAAATAAGTCTGTTACGTGTGTGTTATCGGTCATAGCATGTGTGTCTGTAATACTGTTATTAATCTCCACGCAAATATCAATTATTGCTCTAATTAGGCAGTCTTGTAAATTCATCAACAAAGGGACATGTGCACGTTTCAAGATGACGGGTGCAGCAAAATTGTTAGGAATAAAGGTGCGTACACACGGGGCAATATGATCGCTGGCAATATATTGCTAGCAATCATATCAGCAATCATATTGCCCAGTGTCCCGTTTTGTGAAAACGGGAGCGCGCACCCGGCGATTTATCGCTGGTGCACACTCCAATCACTGGCAATATGGTCGCTCAGCAACCATATTCCCAGCTATTTCAGCCCCTATCGCCCCCGTGTGTACACAGCATAATCGCCCCCGGATGACGTCAGCGAACCGGGACCAGGGCGGTCTTTTCGTATGGGCTTAATGGGCACTTGCTCTGGGGCCCCAGGTGTATAAGGGCCATACTCTGATAGCTGAGGATCCCCTTTTTCCAGGGATACCAGAATTTTTTAAATCGGCCCTGGGGAAATGGAGATATCCAACTTCAAAGCAGCAGTCCACATCTGACCTGTTAATTGCACTTCCCAGTCAGAATTCACAGGTTCTCTCTGACTTAAGGTGCCCATACACGTCTCGATGCGGGCGTGCATTTTGAGCTTAAATAGCACGCATCGCATTCATCCTTGTACATGCGTTGTGCATACAATGCGATGAAAAGCAAGTACAAAAAGTATGTGCAGCACATACTTTTCTCTTTCAATGGTCCTGGTGACACAGCTTCACATTGGGATGTAGGAGGGTCCGCAGGAGCCAGGCACCTATCCTAAAGCTTTTGGAGGGTAGGCTCCTCCCCTACTGCATCCCAGACTCCTCAGTTCGTGTTAGGTGCCCACTGGAGTGGGTGCTATTCTAAAGGGCTGCCGGAGCAGCCGAAGGAGTAGAGTTAGTTAGGGTTTTTATTATTTTATTAACTTTTACACTAGCTAGGTAGGCACAGTGTGAGGATTCTCATTAGTGAATCCTCACACTGCTAGCACAGCAGGAGCTGACAGAAGCGCGTCCTGTCAGCTCACTGTGCACAGGGGAGACGCTGCCTGGCCTCCCTGTGCAGCGCTTACAGCTTCTTTTAAGAAGCTACGAAAACTCCACAGAATGATACTGAGCGCTGATTACCTATTCTACCGACTGTCCAGGATACACAACCAGTGTCCAACATACAAATTCTCAGTTGAAGTAAAAAAAATTGTGACATCTAGTGGTGCGAATGGGAACTGCAGGCAATCCCTTTTTGTGATCATCCTTTTAGTACATCCGCAAATGGTGCCCTGCATACACAAATACATCCACTATAACCACAAACCCTAGCATACTACACATCCTATAACTAGCGAGTCTACCACATACCGACATCCTAAAAAAGAAACCTCCTCTATTACCCATAACGCCCAGCATAAACACACAACAGCGCACATATACCTGTACCACAGCCGCACAGCATCTGCCATGAGCCTGACGTCTGCCTTGTGTCCCGTGTCCTCGGCTCCTGCAGCAGGAGGTGCTGGGTCGTCCTCTGCTCCGCCTGTTGTGCTGTTCTGGGTCGGCCTCTGCTTCCACCCCCAGCTCCTATCAGGCTGGGGATCCTCCTCTATCCTCTCCTCCGCTGGGCTGTCACCTGTCCTCTGAGCAGCTCCTGTCCTTGATGTTACATCGTGTTCTTAACTTACTTTCGGGCAGGCATCTCTAGGGGCAGCTCCGCACCACTGAGGGGGCTTCTACAGGTCTCCAGCTAGGGGTCCTTTGCATGTCCTCCAGTCCTGGTTCCTCGAGAGCGGGTGTCCTCCGCGGTGCCTGCGCACCTTGGTCTTCACTTGCTGCGTCCTCTATCTTCTTCGGAGCAACTTCAGGAGAATCCTCCGGCTGGGTGTGCTCCCAGGTAATTTACCCCCTCAGCACCTTCTTCCTTGAGGTTCTAGTCTTCACCCTCTCGGCTCCTCCACAGGCAGGCACTATGTAGGACACCTCGGCAGCACACATCATTCTGTTCTCTCCGGGTTTGGGGCTCCTCCTGTGGTTGGCAGCTAGTGGGGGCAGCGCGGTTCCCTTCCCTCTGGCAGGTGGCAGCAGTAGGGGACTTGGAGGAGCCTGGCTCTCCTGGCGCCATTCCTGGTCTCACAGCTGCGCAGCCTCCGCTCCTTACAGGTCAGCAGCTCACAGCACTGCACAGGCCCTTGTCCTCTCCAGGGATCACCCTTCCCGGTGCCGGCTCTCTCTGTTGTGGGTTATGCATCGCTGCAGGACCGCCTCTGATCCCCCTGCCCTACCTCTCTATAGTCCCTCTCACTGGCTCACCCGCCATATCCTGTACTGGCTGTATCATATATTTTTATATTTCTTTATACTCAAAGGCTATATATCCCCCTTCCCACACAGATTTAAGTTGCGACTATTTGACACAGTGGCTGCCTTGATAAAGGTACCAGCGGGGACCGAAACGTCAGAAGATCTCTCTTGCAGAAAATAAACTTTGGATTACCTCCTGGTTGTACCTCCATTGAACTACAGACTGGTGAGTGCTGTTTATTCCCCCAGTGGGGGTTCTTTTTGGTATCTATCTATCTAAGGAATTATCCAAGCAGGCAGCGGCACTCCGTGGGCTTAACAATGTGTTTATTGGAGGTGACCGACGTTTCGGGGACTGGATACCCCTTTGTCAAGGTGTACAACGCGTGCGGGTGACACAGCAAACATTTAAATACATACAGCATGTGCATACTCACCATTCCCGTACGTGGAGCATCCCGGTTGCATCCAGTGCGGCTTCCGGTGCGGGCGGATGTCAGTGGGCGGAGCCTCACTGCATCATCACGCTCCCCTCTGTTGTAGATTGGTTGCTATGGTGACCCCACCGTATCGCCCACTTCTGTATGACAACCTCCGCTCCAGGATCCGGGTTTGGCTTCTGCCTATAACAACACATAAATGGCACATAAATAACCTACATTAAAACAGTAAAACAATGTTAAAAAATGGTGCAAGTTTGAAGTGTAAATTTCAGATGCCACGGGACTACTGCCCGAGCAATGTTTAAGAAGTGATGTGAAGAAGATGTCACCGCATCTAGCGTGACAATTGTATGGTGTTAACACAGGGATCCGGACGGGTGTGTTACATATGGATCTCTGTATACAATAATAACATGGTCAAACTGATCGCTAATGATCATGTTTGTAAATCGGAGATGTCAGGCTCTAACACATGGGGGAGATGTGCTGTGGGATCTCTATGAATGTGAGAATTACAGGGGCGTATTGTACCATAAATATCGGCTCCACAAGTGATATATATGCTTCATGTTGTCTTTGAGAACAGAACAGCAGTATAGCGTGTATATATATACTATGTATACATCGGGGGAAATGTACCAAAATGGATTCGTAAAAAATAGGTGTATTCGTAGGCAGAAATACGCCTATTTTTTACACATTTGTATTTTTGGGATTTACACACACTTCTTTGTATGTCAAACAGACAGATCGCAATACTATACTTAGACACAACAGCTCGCACCCACGCAACACGGTGGAGAGTCTCCCATACTCAGTTTTTGAGAGTATGCAGGATCACTGATACCGACTCTGAAACCCATCACCAACTGGACATCATGCAGCAGAAGTTCGAGGACAGAGGCTACCCCAGACAGGGCCTACTTAAAGCCAAGGCCAGGGCTCTGGCGTGTGAGCGCACCACTCTTATCACAGGTGCAACACCTAAAGTCATAAAGCCATGTATTCCATGGGTTAATGACTTTAGCTCTGCCAGCCGAGAAACCACCAGCAGAGTAAAAAACTGGTGGGAAATTGTGCGTTCGGATCCCGAGCTACCGGTGTTCAAAGACACCAAGCTGATGCCGAGCTACAAGCGCGGCCCAAACTTGAAGGACCTATTGGTCAAGACCGAGATTACAAATTTTGACACCCCTTCTAGACAAATCAGACCCACCAGAATGGGCTGTTACCGGTGCCTAGGCTGCACAACATGCAGCTTCATGACCGAAGTTGCACATCTCTATACGGGTAAAATTTTTTTAAATCAGATGGCCCCTCACGTGCACGACTAAATTTGTTATCTACATCATTTATTGTCCATGTGGAATACATTACATCGGCAAGACCGATTGTACCATACGGGCAGCCCTTCATTCTGGCTCAGGGGAGCAACCAGTGACCAGGCATTTCGCCAAGGCCAAACATAACATGGCAATGATCAAATATAAGATCATAGACCACGTGCCGGTACACATACGGGGTGGCAACCGTTCCAAACAGCTTCTGCAGCTTGAGTCCAAGTGGATTTACAAAATGGACACACTACACCCTAAAGGCCTTAATGACACACTTGGCCTACATAATTTTTTGTAACCATTTTGGTCCACTAACACACAATCATGTCTTCCTTCTTCCTTTTCTCTCCCCCTTGTTAAAGGTACTTGTCATCCCACTGTGTGACACCAGTCCCCCAGCCTTATCGGTGTCCAGGTGACACACCAGGATAACATATAATATACAAGATGCTGGCATTCTGTTGTTGCAATTTCTGGCTTCTGGTGCTATGCGCATACAGTGATGCTGGCTGCATCACCCCACACAGGGCTGTTTTTGCTTATTATAGATACCGGTACTCTTTACCTAGTACGGCGCCCGTCGCGGGCATCGCGGGTACATTTATGTATGGCCGCGACGCGACCGACGCGATGCCCGCGATTTCCCATTGAAACCAATGTTAAACAT